>NW_026999378.1:690358-990358 GCF_037126465.1 Ornithodoros turicata | reverse complement strand
ATGCGGTGTGCGCTCTCGTGAGATGAATAATGAATGGTACCCTCCGTCCCTTGCTATTATGAAAGTATGTCACCTGCCACTATGTTAGTGAGCAACATACAAAGTACAAACTCGCACCTTCGGAATATTACATAATTGATGTGATAGGAATCTACACGTGGGTCACGTTACATTGTCACAAAATATTGCTTCTCTATCAGCGAATGCAGCTGGTCCTTTTCGTGCAGTGCAATATGCCAATGTGTAGCTTCAGCCTACGAAACGAACAAAGAATGGAAGGACCAATAAAACACGACGCACGTTGGGTTGAAGCGGCCGTGTGACGTGCACACACGAGTGAATGACCTAGAATAACCTAGTGGTCTCGTCGGAGCCCTCCCGGTGAAGCCCAGCATGTCGCCACCGCGGAATGGCGTTCTCATGACTTTCACTTGAAGATCTCCTCTCCGCGCCGCACCGGGATCGTCCGTATAGACGTAGTAGAGTTTCCTCATTGTGATCCATATATCGGAGCAATTTTCGAGTACGACGGTGCATAATTAACGATACTACCGCACCACCAGCCTGGTACTCCATATTGTGCATGAGCGCTCGTGAGCCCAAGGCGGCCGGATCACTACCTTCAGAACAAGGAGCTGATAATTCAGAACCATCATGGCGCTTACTGTCACACTTGGTCTAATGTTTTGTTTTACTTTGTTTCAACTCATTACGTTTACATCATTACTGTTATTATTCAAAGGAGCTTCGCGCCTTTAGGCGATTTTGATTTACTCTGCATTTATTGTTCTACAGGTGGCAGATTATGTTTCGTGCAAGAATTTATTTATGAGCACGTCACGTATTCTGTATTCAATGTTGAACACGTCGTAAATCTGAACATTTTGCGTTGCCAACCACCATGCCTACAAAAACTCAGCTGTAGCGTATTCTGTAAGAGTATTCTGACATCGTATTGATTTCTGATAAGTGTTTGTCGTTTAACAAATTTATTGTTCAACCAGGTTTCCAATACTGTGTAATACATCCATAACCCTAAGACTCGGGGACACAATCTCACGACACCAGTTCGCCCGCTTTGTTGCTCTCTTTTATTATTGTGTTACGTAAGCTTGAAGTCACCAGTTGAGTAACTGGAAAAAAGCAAAAAAAAAAACAGTACTGACGTAGCGTGCCCAGTATTTTGCAATTAGAAAAACAAGTAATTGGTACTATTTCAAGTTAATTGACTTGAGACTTGATTAATTCAGATTATCCTCCCAAATGCGTATCAGGTCTTGCGTTGTTGTGTCAGCGTTGCGCACTGAGATCACATTGGAGATCACTGAGATCACACTAAGTCGTGCTGCAAGCAATGCTCGCAGTTTGTTGATGAATGTTGACAATAACGCCGCCGAGCACTTCGGTTTCGTTATTGCGAAGTTTGTTGGGGGAAAGCGGATCAACTTCTGTCAGCGGCGGTCTTACCAAACACGCGTATTTGCCGCAGCCGTATCAGTGAACTCACGTGGAGGTTTGCATCATCGTGCGCACAAGGAGATGTGTCAAACAAGGCGAGGGAGGTACACTTTGAGCCTTCAAAAACGTTGTAATGCACGTGAAGAGGCAAGGGCCAAGCGCCGTCTCAACACCAAATCCAAGAAGGCCAGCCTTCCAGCCCTGCGTAAGAAGCCCGAGCGCCGAATGGCTGACTATGGGGAACAAGCGCAGCGACCAGACATGGAGCCAACGTCCTTCGCAACGGCATGCATTATACTACAAAAAAAATGCTTGAGCTGTCAGAGGAGGAGCATGCCGCATTACTGGAAGATACCATAGAGCAGTCGCTGAGCCTCCGGTGAAAACAAGAAAGGACAAAGCGGCTTACGGCGCTTTTTTTGGTAGAGTATACAGGATGCACCCCTCTACAAGTCGTGTGGGTGCAGTTAACGACATCTTGTACCGGGACATAGATACCGCTTCACTGAGACACGGGAGGAGGTATGAGCCCATTGCGATTGCGGAGTTGGAAAAGCACGAGGGAGTAAATGTCAGTCGGTGCGGTCTTTTCGTTGACAAGGTCTGTAGCTTTGTGGCAGCCAGCCCTGACGGCCTGATTGCGAACGACGGCCTTGTCGAAATGAAATGTCCATCGTCGGCATATGGCATGACTTCCGTTGAGGCTGTTCACTCAAAGAAGATTGTGTACTGCACTGAGGTGGAAGGCAAGTTGAAACTGAAGAGGACGCACCCGTACTGGTACCAAGTCCACGGCCAGCTCCATGTGACAGGCCGGCAGTAGTGCCTCTTCGTAGTCTGCACAGGTGCCAGCAATATCTCAGTGGAGAGGATTGACAGGGACGACACCTTTTGGAACGACAACAAGGTTGTCCACCTTCAGCGTTTCTATGACGACTACCTCCTGCCAGAGCTTGTTGACCTTCGCCATTTCCCCAGGAGGCCAATCAGAAATCCAGACTACAGAGCAAAATACACTGGGTTCAAGTACGCATCCCGAGTATGTTGCACAGCACTTATGCATTTTGTACAGCCTCGTATTCCTGAATTCTGTGTCGACACCTTCGCTTCATGTGCACCTTCGTGGGCGCTAGCATCACTCGTCGTCTGTGCTTCTGTATCCTGAGCAGAAAACGGCTAAGAAATTACAAAGAATGCGTTGTGAGGATACTCCCTCTTGATGTCACTGACGCCAAGAATTGCGACCGTGTGGCTATGCACAGGCTGGTGGCTCATGAACCAACCATTGCTGAACCAACTGAACATTGTTTCTACTCCCTCCCTCCCGCAGTACCGGGGACTTCGACATGAAGGGACACGATTATACCGAGGCTGGACTTTCATACAAGTTCACTTCACGTCTTGTTGACCCTCGCTCTCTTCCAAGCACGCGAATTAGTGTTCCCCGTTACAGAAGGAACTACGCCAGGCCAGAAGAATTGTAATCACTGTGCCGTGTGTCTTTTGCTAATTGAGACAATGTCATGTCATGTCGGCAGCAACGAAGAAGACGAAAAAGAAAGCTAGAGAGGATTTCTGGAAGTTCCTGCGCGGATAGGCAAGATGACACTCACAATGACAATTTCTTATCAACTGCTCTCACTCCGAGATCCAGACTGACAGAACCACGGGCTGAAGGTCACTTCCAGACGAATGGGACATCAGAGACCCAGTTCACGGCATGCTGATCTGTGCTTGGGCGAAGTCTGGGGCTATGGTTAGTGACGACCAGGATGAGCACAAGAGACCCGAATTACTATACACACGACCAAACTGGAAACCTCCATTCGCACTTTACGTTCCAAACACTTTATGGTCCACGCACACACATTTTTCTCCTCTACACTGTTTTTCTTCCCTTTTCTTCTTCTGTGTTGCCTTTTTCCTCCTTCTCCACTGGTGTCCAATGATATGGGAAACGTTATGCAGCCTCATTGCAGTTTTATTTCATTTCCGTTGACTGTGCAAGTAAATGAAGCATCTTGCACCACCACAACGTGGTCTGAGATTTGTAACCCCAGGGTGAGAGGATATAGCGAAAACAGGTTGTGGCTTCGTATCGCATTTTCCGCGTAACGGAGGTAGGCTATAACATGCCGTGTTTCCAACGTGTTTCCACCAACGTGTTTCAACCCCGCCGTGTCCAACGTATGTTTTTTGTGTTACGGGGAATTTGATTTATTATATGCGCAAGCATTGCAGAAATCACACGAAACGACTGGTGACTAACCCTTCGCCCAACAACAACACAGCACAGCACGGACCAGCGACAGATCGACGAAGAAGTTCAGGAGACAGCTAGACACCCTGTGCGCATTCAAAAGCCGCGCCACTAATTGTTCCGTATGGCTGAGCGCGATATGCGTGTTTACAGTATTGGACTTGGCATGGGTAAGCACGAGCGGTCATAAGTTTGCACAAGATTTCGCTTGACCCGTCGCGCGCCAAGAGAAAACAAAAATAACACAAAAAGAAGACGTTACATCGGCCGTATACCGCATTTCCAAGCAAGCGCCAAAACGTTCTGAAGCGGTGACTGCGCGAATCATTTCGCTCGCTGCGCCATTCCTCGATTGTAGAGGACGAAGTGCTGGCTCTGATGCGCCGTCTTAACCGAGGCTGCCGAGCTCGGTTGCCACAAACCGCGGTTTGCGCGCTTACGGTGGTTACGCCAGCCGTGTTACAGTCGCGAACCGTGGTTACGCGTAACCGCGCTTTCCTTAGTAGCGGTTAACGCTGCTCGTGTGACAAGGGTATTAGACGGTCAATCCTCCTACATAAGATAAAGCCGATAAGTAACAAAAGCGCACATTGGTAAAAATGCCAGCACGGCGTCTCACTTGAACAATGTCTGCGTGGCGCTGATGTCTCCAAACGATGAAGCGACGCCTTCTTCGTAGGGGTGAAGGCCTTTCAATACGTTTTCACCAAACATTTGAAATACATAATGAACACCCATTTTCTCGAATGAGTTTGGCTGTAAGTGACTGGATGCTATCCCCGGCATTGCTTCGAGAGTAACGTTCTTCGAACTGCTTGTGAGCTGCTTTTACAGATGCCTGAAAACGCAGTAATGTGCAGGCGAATAATTATCCAGCATAGAACAAGATCAGGTGAAAAAGAATATATGCATAAATAAATTTCTGGTGCATGCGTTCAAGCCTATCTTACAAGGGCCTTCCTAAGGCACTTGATGATGTGCGGCAAATCCGAGAGGGAGTGAAGTTGTCGGATGGGGTCTACAAGATGATCAACCTGCTGGTGCCCTTGATACCCATCGCATTCCATTTTCCTATTACAGGAAGCGCCACCAAAGCCAATGAAGTCAACGAGCAGACCACTGTTCTCCAGGAGAATTGTAGCTTCTGTTAAGACCTGAGCAAGCATCTCTTCTTTCATGTTTCCATGTGTGCGGCACTTCCCAACCACCTGTGTCCATCGCCCCGTGAATGACGCAAACACAACCACCATGCCATGATCACACATTACTTATATGCACGTTTCATTCAGAACTAAACGTGCACATACCTTCCTGGGTACCACTCCCATGTAGTTCTTGTTGTAATACGTCTCACGCCTTGTAGATTATTGCTTGAGAAGCGCAGGTGTCAAGCTCGCATGTGGCATGCCCTCTACTGTTGCCGATCTCTTGCACACGCCAAGAGAACGTGCAACTCTCAGGACTTGCTCTGCATCATCCTGCGTCATCAGTGGGCGAATTTCAATAAACAGTAAACATACATATAAAAAGGTGTCTTTTTTAGGCGATACAGATTTTTCATAAAAAACTATAAGGACTATAGCCAAGCTGTTTTCCCTTCGATCATCTCTGGGTCGGCGGACGTTCTTGGCCATATGTTGCTCGACCGTGAAATTACGCAAAAATTGGCTAATTACCCAAAAATCCTTCATTAACATTTTAATTATAAAAGCTGCGAAGTTGTCCCAATGAGAACATCTGTTCCTTTCGGTGACCTGATATCTTAGCCGTTTTCGGAACAAACGTCCGCGAAAAATCCGTGAAGAAACACCATTTTTTTATTTTTGTTCATTGCGCATCTTCGTAGACTCGTCTTTCCTTTACCCCCAATATGAGATGGTGAAGGAGTCTTATGCGTCGAAGACGCCGCCACAGCGCCGCCCCATGCGTCGAAGATGAGCTTTAATTTTCGGAAACAAAACAAACACACATATATCGGATGACGTTATCGGAACTGCCCTTATCTTGTGTTGCATTTTCTGTTGCAAGAGGCGACAGTGTGCTCTTTCACACTCTCACATTGGGGGCAATGGAAGGACGGGCCTCCGAAGATGCGCAATGAACGAAATAAAGAAAAAATGGTGTTCCTTCACGAATTTTTTGCGAACCATCTCCGAACGGATTTTTGTTCTGAAAGCGGCTGCGATATCAGGTCACAGAAAGGAACACATGTTCCCATTGGGACAATTTCGTAGCTTTTATAATCAAAACGTTAATTAAGGATTTTTAGGTAATTAGTCATTTGACGGTGGAGCAACATATGGCCAAGAACATCCGCCGGTTCAGAGACGATAGAAGTGCAAACAGCATGTCTATAGCTCCTTATAGTTTTTTTTATGAAGAATCTGTATCGCCTAAAAGAGACAGCCTGTATATTGTACTGTGCTGCAGTTGTTCTGTCCAACGTGTTACCACTTTCTCGGAAACGGTCTCACTACTGGTGCCACCCCAGCAAGATCTACAGTAGAATACACTAGTGTGCTTCAAAAACTCAAGTGTTTCGAAGACAGACCGGTGAGATACAAACTCATCAAGTTTTGCTGTGAGAGCGTGTAAAGAACTGTGTCTTCACAGATGTCGATCACGCTCACGTGTTCTTGTACTGCCGTTCTCGCTTCCTTTGCTGGATGGGAGGGCAGCCTCGATGGTGACGGCGAATCATCATGTTTTTCTTTCCTTTCTGTCACGAGGCATAGGTTTGCATAGATAACACGACATGCTGGGTGTGATTTTGGGTTGAAGAAATTCCCATACGTGTTCAAGCGCGGCTACAAAACCGCCACGAGAGGAAGCGCACTTTCCGATGCAACACCGAGGGCGCAGCGACGCCATGCACGCTTGCACAAGCAGTTGAGTGGATGAACTTTTCCAGTTGTGGGGGGCGCTAGTGGTTACCTGACATTGTAGCCCCAGTAGGGGCGCTGGCTGTACTGGTACGCCGGTATTTAAGGGGGTGGGTTTGATGCTGGAGAGGTGTGTGTTCTTTGGGAGCGTGGCCTGCAACATGGCAGGGAATAAATCAGGTCTGTTGTGAGTAAACCTCCTTTTTGTGGTTCTTCCTATGCGCGGTTGATGCGAGCGAGTCTGGGGTTCCGGTCGTGGTGAACGTATGAGTGCCTGTTTGTAATTTTGTGATTTAGCTCTTTTTTTTGGAAGCGGGAAGGAGCTTCGCGCTCTTGCTTCCGTAGCGGTGTGCTAATTTTGCACGGTGCACTAGAGTCACCGCTGGTCGTATTTTCCGTTGCTTTTTTGTATTTTCAGTCTTTTCGAGACGGAAGCAGCCTTGTGCTGTTGTCTCGGGGGGGGGGGGGCAGTTCGCTCATCCTGCTTGGTGCAGCGGAGTCGCCCCGTTATCTTATCCAAATTCTAGTGTTTTCACTAGCCTCGTTACTCGTGTTGGCAGAATGTACGGGTTACGCCCAGTATTCCGGAGCCCTCTCGTTCGGTCACCAGCATGGGAGCCACGGTATGTTGGGTTGCTTCCGGCTTTTTACCTAATTAGGCTTTGGCTTGTTTTTGGAAATTGTTAGGTTTGAATTGTTTGTAGACCTACTGTTGCAATCCTTGATGTGTTCGGTACCCGACGCACTCTGCTCGCTCCCCGTCCGCGGACACCAGCGGACAGCCATCCGGACCTTGCAGGGCCGTTGACGAGGTTTGAGGTACTTTGGCAGTGCCCTCATCCGCATAATTGTCACACTCTGGAACCTGCAGGCCGTAGCCTGACAATTCTAACCCGATAGCGGTGTAACCATGCATGGCACGCTAGGGACAGCGCGTCTTGATGTTAGGCGGTTCGCCGCTCTAGACATGATCTTGCACGCTGTTGTTTCCTGATATACCGCATTCTTGGATTACGCGGATATCAGGCTGATAAGGTGACGTTGCGCTCTACCTGGCGCAACGGTATCTCGGACGAATTTGACACCGCCCGCAACCTGGAGTACGCTTATCTCTTAGGATTTACAAGAGATAGCCCAGACGTGTTACGGTTTCATGTGACGCCCTGGTACGCTTGGGAAGAAGCCGGCTTTCAACTGGTTTAAGGCAATGTCTCGGTTCCTGGATGTCGCCGTTTCCCCGAGTATCCGACACCATTGTTTTGCGCAAAGGTTAGTCATTGTAGGGAGGGTACTGCAGGCCCCAACCTGCTGATGTGGACCATCCGGGTTTCAACCGGTATGTATCTGTCAGTACTGGGTTTCGGTCACCACATCCAGGTGCTCACGGTCCAGTGCGATTTTTTTCGAACTTCCGTTACGCGGTCCTTCGCTCGTACGTAGGAGAGAGTGCTGACCCAGCGCTCGTGGTGGGGGGCTTCCCTTTCACTACTGCCTATTTTCGTTTCTTCCAGTCTCTAGTCGACGAGGGCCAGGGAGGACGGTTCGTCCACCAAGGCCGCCTGGATATTCCCGGTCCCCGGTTCCTCCCGCTGCGGTTCCTCGACCCCGGATGAGATCGGCTTCGACATGGACTGTCGTCCATAATGGTTCTCCCGTCTCGTGGGCTAGCCACTCCAGGTGGTCTTCTCAGCATCGCCCCCTTCGGACATCAGACCCGGCCACTGCTCTGCCGCCGTTCCCTGGACTGACCATGGCTGAGAGGCATCCCTCGGACCCACTTCTGCCCCTCTCGGCCGAAGAACAACGAGTGCTGTGCCCGCTTTGCCGTGTTCCTGAAATTCACCGGGCCACTCACCAGCGGGGACATCTGCATCGAACACGGGCGGCGGAGTCCTCCTCTAGCGCTATCAACCCAGAGGCTGCTATAAGCGTTCTTCGTCGCATGCGGCCCGAGGCGCTCCGCGAGCTCCTGCGTGAGACGCTTCGCCAGCCACCTGAACCACCCGGTGCCCCGCCTCCGATTTTCGAGGAAGAATTGCTCATGGAATTTCCCTCCGACGAGGACCTCTGAACTTTTGTGTAACGAACTTGAGGAGGGGGAGATGTGGGGGGCGCTAGTGGTTACCTGACATTGTAGCCCCAGTAGGGGCGCTGGCTGTACTGGTACGCCGGTATTTAAGGGGGTGGGTTTGATGCTGGAGAGGTGTGTGTTCTTTGGGAGAGTGGCCTGCAACATGGCAGGGAATAAATCAGGTCTGTTGTGAGTAAACCTCCTTTTTGTGGTTCTTCCCATGCGCGGTTGATGCGAGCGAGTCTGGGGTTCCGGTCGTGGTGTACGAAGGTTCCCACACAGTTCAGGCGTAATCCTCTCTAGGCGCATCGAGGACTGCGTGCGAGGGAGACTTCAGGTCAGCGCGCTTTTGAAAACTGCGACAAGCTAAGGGGGCGATGCAAGATGGATGCAAGACGGCAGGGTTCATCTAGATATGCAGCCAACCGGCACATCTGAACCCCAACTCTAGGAGGTTGTGGATCCCCGTTGCAACCTCCGTCGTCGAAAGCCCGTCCAAGGATCTGATCTGCATCCTTTCAATCTTCTAAAGAACGGCCATAGGAACACATGCCGCGTACCAGCAAATTTCAAATTCAGTTCATTGGTTTACTGCATTACATGGTATGACAGCAGAGCTAAAAGGTAACTGAACTAACTTGACTATGTTCGTATTCTCTAGGAAACTTAACTATCCTTCCCATCTTACCCACTGACCCCCGAGCAACGTGCCGTCCGTCTAGGCAGGTAGATTGCTCGTCTGCTCAACATCCCCCCCCCCCCTAAATGGGCAAGGATGGCTCGCGAACACTACGAAGGGCGCTAACTTCGTCGACAACCGCGCGTTTCGGGATTTAATAAAAGATGGTGCTGCGGACCAGGGTCAACGACAACATGAAGGCTGTTAGTATGCACAGCCCCAATGCACATGTTGCCGACATAGCGACTGACCTGTGGTGATGTACGACGGACGTGGAGGGGAATTATGCTTGAGGGAGGTGCGGCCAGCCTGCACGTGGGTAGTGGCACAGTGCTCCCAGGCGGGGGAGTAAAAAAGGCGGTGGCAACATTGGGGGGAAGGGTGAAAAAAGAGGGAATGCGGTAGTGGTACAGAACAGGGATTGGTGTGCTGTCCCTCTTGCTTTAGAAATATGGTAGTCGCGCACGCGGCACAAAATAAACGACCGTCCCTTTGTTGCCTTCATTGGCCGGCTTTCTTTACGACGGTAACCGCCATTATAATTGGCGAAGTTACCCACTTATATGTCTACAAGTGGACCATACACTGTTACACCCACCGTCATCGTGCTGGTATACACTACGCATGGATCCTCTAAGCGCAAGAACTTCCTTCTAGCAAAACTCTTCAATTACTCTGCGAGCAACAGCTTCGTAGGAAACTTGAAGGAACACAACATACCCATGAAATTCATGGAAGACCTCAATACGGACATTAAGAAGCCCCAGAACAGTTGGTTCCAGGACTTCATGAAGCAAAGCTTCCGAGTAGCCAGTGACGGTAAATTACGACAACCAGTACGGAAACCGTTATAGATTGTGTCTTCGTCAGGATCATAGACAAGCTGGTGGTGGCCAATTACGTCAGCTACTTCAGTCTTTACAGACCTATTCTGTATATCGCCGGAGGATGCCAGCGATGAGTTCTTAAATGCTAATGAATTTCAATGACAATCTGCACAGCGATTTCTGCCGTAATTCTTCCCTGTACTAGAATGACAAGCTGAATTCGCTCTATGTCACGTAGGACATTGATAAAATTAATTGCTAATTTTCACACGCATGACGTAGAGCGGCGCGCAATCTGCGTTCTGCTGGTAACACCCAGGCACCCTGGAAGTCGCTGAGAAGGCGTGTTAGCTTAGCTCAATTGGTAGAGCCCTGGACCAGTAATCCAGAAGATGTGGGTTGGAGTCCTACAGCTGGCTAATCTTTTCAGTGACTTTCATCTTTCATCGTTAATTTCTTAGGCAACTTGAGGCCTTGTATGTGATTGTCCCTTCTATGTTGTTCTAGCCTCAGAACATCAGTTCTCCCAATGGGAAGCGATTTGATTTGGAGTATTTATTGCGCTCTAAACGCTCCTCATTGCTGGTTAGCGCGCATCTTTCTTAGGAATCACTGTGCTGCTGTATTCCAAATGTGCTTCAGCCGTGTTCCTGTAGTTTTTCATGGTAATTGCCTTTTTCGTCTCCGCTGCCTGTATTCCGAATAGGGGGTCGTAAGTGTCGTGCACAGGGCGCATACGCATGAAGGTGAATTTGGTGTCAAGCTATAAAATTAATTCTTTTTCCTCAAAAAGGTTTCACAGTGTTATTGTAAGGAACTTTCGTTTTTATATTTTTTGTGTGTTCGGTTTTCGTGTGGTGTTCCGTGGTTCTTGTTCGTTATTGTGTGGTTTGGTGTTGTATGGTTCTCGTTTGACTTTTTCCATTATCGTATTATGTTGTACGAGTGTCTCTGTGTGTGTTCTACAATAAGACCTCGATCCTTATTGTGAAAGGGCTCATTATTTTATTCATCACGTGACCACCAGCAATGGGGTGGAGTATAGCCCCTAGCGATGAAACTCCCCATTCCTCGTCTTAAAATAACGTTATTGTCACGAGTGCGTTGCATTTCTTCAGCTGTCAGAAATTCGAAGCGCTGTGCACGAAGAGCATGCACACGCATGGCTTATCACACACGTTATAGGAGCGACTGCACGTACGAGGTTAACACAGCCGTTTATTTACTTCCATCGTACCTCACAAATTAAAAGAACAGGGAACAAATTGGCATGTTGGCGCAGGTTCTGCATCCGCTTCTGCGCAGCTGAGCGGCTGTGAGGGGAACCTGCAGCACAAGCGGGTTGTTTATAGAAAATACGTGGTTTTGAGATTGATAAGAGCAGCCACACATACTTTCTTAGTACGTAATGGCACCAGCGATGTAGCAATGCAAGCAAGTCCGAGTTGTCACATGCATGCGATACGAATAAACATCATCAAATAAAGCGCTTTCCTGTGAAAAATTATCCATCTTTCTCTGTCCGTGTGAAGTGCACTCGAAGCTGCAACAAACAGGCATGACATCCCTTTAATTTAAAGAAAATTTTAAAAAATACGGGCAGCCCCGCTTGAACTAAATGCAGACGACAGGACGCGTTTTGCCCACCGATATGGCGGCCTGCGACCACGCTGTCGAGCACCCTATGCGCGATCCAGCCTATACTATATGGAGATCAGTGGAACGGACCGTGGATTTGGTTGCGTCGTTGCTTCGAGAGAAGCGCTCAGGCGCATGACGAAGTCGTCTGGAGAAACCGAATTTGAGGCTCTCCCGTTTGTTTTAGAAATCACCGGATCTTCGTAGTGTTCGCTGATGGCGGTCATATCTTCCGAACTGACGTTTTGAGCGTTCTTCACTTAAAATACGAAATAAAGTGAATACAATTTTCATTCACTGTAAACACTATAAACGGAACTGTAAACGTTATCTCGTTTGCTAGACGACATGTCATCATATGAAAGCCAACGCTGCTCCCTGTGTCGGTCCTTTTGGCGGAGACTGTTATCCCGCATGAGATTCATCCAGCTACATGTAGATAACAGAACCTACACTCTAAAAATAGAACTTCAGCTGATAACAGGCTGTGCGCCAACCATTGCCAGGGCGCAGAAAGGTGGAGTTATGCGTTCGTGTGTCACTTGTGACGTCAGCTAGATCAGGGCTTCGGGTTATTAACAACATTAAATCTGTTTTCAGGGCATGCTACACGTCTTTGGAGTTCCACGCTACATGTTTTGGCTGTGCCACTTGAGCGTGTGCTATGTGCTGACGACGTGTCGCAACTTGTACCTTACATTTCTTCTGACCCGCTTCTTCGTTCCCAGCTACAACGATACGGGTCCCCTTTGTATTACAATGTTTCTATATACGGGACTCTTCGTCATGCACACTATATTCGTTGGTTGTCTCTTCAATAAGAGTAAGTATTTGCACAAACAGAATTGCAGTGTTGTACGCATAGTAAAACGCAATGAGAAACAGGGACAGTGACTGACAGCCTTCGCTAGCAACAGGGACACGCACTATAGCTACATTCGAGACACGAAAGACGACAGTCCACCGTGCAGTCTCATGCTCTGTGTCCGTGGCTGTAAAAGCTCATTCACGCAAGCGTTTCTCGATGGGCCACACTGCCCGCTGAGACGTTTCCAGACGCTTTTCGAGAAACGTTTCGTGTTGAAACCTCGCAGCGCTGGTCCACAAACGCTTTTTCATTCAGCCAATCGGAGCTCAACGGTGAGCTGGGACTTTGCGCAAACCACTGAATCGACGAAAATAATACGACTTCTGTGTGACCGTTTGTTGGTCGTCGGTAGGTGAACACGTGTCTCGCTTCTTCTGCCGTTCCGTCTCCGCATCTGTGTCATATTGCTACGTCTGTTCTAACGATTGATGCCAAGAAAAATGCTTCACAATCATGGTAAAATACTTAGTCTACCAAACGTTACACATTTCGATCGCATCGTAAAAATAGAAGACTGGGTTTAGCCTACCCTAAGCATTTTCGATGGCCTACCTCACGCAAACTCACCCATTTTTTTCTTGTGTCTGCTTCACATTCACATCACCGCACACAGTCTGCACTGCTTACGACGATGTCACATGTCTACTTTGAAGTTATGCACTAATCCTCATCTTCTGTGTGTTGGCGCCACTTGTGCGTGGGGTAATTAAATTAAACTGAAGCACAGACAGGTTGCGGTTTTTGAGTGGGATACAATACAGAAAATTCACAGTGAGAAACATAGATTTTTAATGCTTTACAATGTAAATGTGGAGGAAAAGCGCTGGGAGTGTCGGTACGATCTCAGCAACACGTTCACAGCAACAATGAAGCGAGTTTGCAGGCTGGCGGCTCGGATATGTGTGATGGGACCCTCGTTGTACCTTTCCTTTCTATTTCCCTTTCCTTGTGTACCATTTCCGCGACACTCCGGTTGTTTATGGGCATATAATTAAGCAGAAAATAATAGTTAATATTAAAAGTCATTATATATATTATATATATTATTATATTATATTATTACATAATATTATAGTTATTATAATGCGACATTACTGGTGTGCACCATTACCTTGGCAACTGCTGTTCATAGGCACCATAAACATACCAATAGATAAGTAAATAAATAAATACCATGCTCGGCACACTAGTTCTCATCTGTTGGCTACGGTACTCCCCTGAAATTGTGCCTCCTGAGAGAAGCACTCTAGTGCACTCCGAACCAAACCTCAGAACCAGTCCAGCATGTGCGTATTAGCGAACTGTCTCCTTTTTAGTTGACCACAATCTCAATGTGACCACACCCTACCCAGGGTCAAGGCCGGAGCAGTAAAAGCGGCGTCCTGGCTACCTAGAAAAATAAAAAATAAATAACGACTTGATATCATCGAAATAAAAGTAGCAGAAATATAACCCGTCCCTCAGAGACATCGAGGAGATAAGTCACACACCTGGACGTAGCACAACATCTAAGCTTCCCAAAAGGAAAATAAATATTGTGCTACGCTACGTCATAAAGGCCGTGTCATGGAAACCATCGCCAGTCATTCCGCGCTATTAGTCGTCGTCGGCTTTTACCTGATGTAATTGTCCATATAAACGTATTTAGTAAGCCGAAAAGTGCTTCAGCCCGCGTGTGTTGTGACCTGAATGTCGTTTTGCTTCCGTAGGTTGCCTGCGCGTCTGGTGTGTTTGGTGAAGGGTGTTGTACGTTTATTGAGGGATAGATTCACTGAAAAATCAATTAATTAAGGTGAACAGTTGCCACGTTGTGTTACTTCACTTTGTCCCTGTTTTCATGTGCACTGGTACGTTTCTTGATTAACAACTGGTCCTAGACTATTTTTCGGTGCTATACTTGCTATTTTGATTTGTGACCTGCTGTTCTCATGTGCAGTGATTGCCGCAATGGTATTCTCAGTGATATACTGGATCGCTCTGGTCGCCTATCCATACACGGTATTCGAGGGCAGTCTGATTACCTACCTGCACGCTCCTCGATACCTGAAACTCATACTTTGTTGTACACCCACCGTGGGTACTTACATGGCCCTCATCATCCTCACAACGCCCGAATATGAAGGTACTCTACCACCATTTTGCTCACCATGTACCGCGATGTTTCTGGAACAAAAATAATGACGAACAAAATAAATGGTTGTCCAGATTGTTAGAAGGGCTAAAAGTGAATAATAAACCTCTTGAACTGCATGTTATTCTGAAAGCCTGTGGCGTCGATGTTTCAGGTATCTAAAAATTGCACGTTGCAAGTTGAGCAGTCGAATTTTGAAAGACTGTCGCACCAAGCAAAACGTGCAGACTCCCTGATCTATCTATTGCGAACGCGCGCAATTACTATAGCCAGCCGCAATGTACGTTACTAGTTTAGGCTGCCAAGGGGGACGTCGGACAAAGTAGGAGACACGACAACAGAAACAGCTTCTGTCTCTAAGTGTCTCTGTCGAAACTGTCTCCCTTTTCTGTTGTCGTGTCTCCTACTTTGTCCGACGTCCCCCTTGGCAGCCTAAACTAGTAATGTCACACCAACTACCCCAACTTTGCACTTTGGTACGCAATGTACGTTCCGCAGTGTGCGCTTTTCGGAACACTATAACGTGAACGAGACATCCGTGGAAATCGACTGCCTTGGCGTGGTAGAATTTCCCATGGCAGCCTCAGAAAAGTATGTGCCAAGGAGCACACGACACAAGAGAGTCGTTGCTCCTGACGTCCCTACTGGTCATACTGACATCCGCTGACGTCCCTACAGGCCATAGCTGGTTTAAACAGAGCTGCTGAGGGTTTGCACTTCAAAATATGTTTAATTCTAAGCACTAACCTGTCCCCAAAGCGTTACGCTTGTCAATCACGTGATACCTCTCCCTGGTGGCTTCTCATTGTTTACCGTTTGTGAACGCCCAATCAGGGAGCTAAAAATCTGTAATTCATTAACATAAGAAGGAACTGGACGTCCTCACCAAGCCACTCTGTGTATTTGACTTCCTGGTCCCTTAAAAGCGACAGTGCGAACCCGAATCAATGCTACGAACACGCTGTCATCTTCTTAGGATAATCGAACATAACCGTGGCAAAAATTTCGACTAAATTCGCAGCCAGTTAGTAGTTCGGTGTTCATTCGCCAAACCCACGTCGGGCGTCGTTACTCGGGGAAGTCATGGCACGGCAAACTCCGCCTGTCAAGTAACGGCAGTGAACCAATTGAGTTCCGACTGAATCCGAGCTTTCACGGGGGAGCATTAAAGAACAAGAGAAAACACGTTGGGAGAGTTGGTTATAGTAGTATAGATTCAAGCCCCACAACAGCCACTTTTTTCTAATCCAGTTCTAGGAATTTCTAATCCACAACCCATTCCTAATCTAGGTGAAGCCAGGTCTAATCCAGGCTCCACCCCTTCATGGTGATCCATCTAATTTCTATGTGATTGGCTGCCCTTCATTGCCACATTTGCTCACTCGCTCATATACACCAAAATTATCTATTCTATTCAATTCTAAGTCAGCTCATAGGCTTCCAAATCGCTCTTTTTTCTAATCCAGTTCTAGGAATTTCTAATTCACCACCCAAGTCTAATCCAGGTCAAGCCACTTCTAAGTCCTCTGGTTGGTTGGTCACAGCTTCACCCCTTCACGCTGATTGACCGATCCAGGCTCCACCCCTTCATGGTGATCCATCTAATTTATATGTGATTGGCTACCCTTCATTGCCACAACATCTGCTCACTCGCTCGTAGACACCAACATGATCTATTCTATTCAATTCTAAGTCGGCTCATAGGCTTCTAAATCGCTCACCTGTCTATTGCTCTGGGGGTGGTCACTTCAATTCATTTCTAAAACCTAGTGATTGGCCTATTGGCTGCCTCTCATACGTGCTCGATAGACTCATTTGTCATTTCCACTCTCTAGTTACTCGGTCACACGCTTTCAACTGCATATTGCTTCATAATTTCAACTGCAGCAGAGACAACCACTGGAGGGTCAATTCCATTCATTTCTGGGCCAGCTCACAGGCCCCCCAAATTGCATATCGGCTTGGGATGCTTTCTAGTTAAGCCAGGACAACGCTTCAAAACAGTAGGAACGTAGAAAAACACGGGAAATAGTTTTCAGCATTTATTAAACACATCATGGCATTCTCAGAAAGATTGTAGTTCTCTCTGGGGCACTTCCAGGCACACTGGACATTTCCACCCACATCCATGACATTTTTCGCATAAGTACCATGTGGATGACCCAGGCGCTCGTCCTTCTCCATCCACGGCTCAGTCCCAGACCACACGCGAGAGCAGCATGTCACAGAAGTATCAGTTCTCTTCCTGCACATCTTCTGGAGCGAAAAAAGAACGTTATGAGCTTCACTATTTGCATCATCTATTTAAACTTACCATATTCACAGCTTCCGTAAGGGTAGGATTCAATGTCATTGCAGACGTATCGCGTGTCGTCATATGCCATCAGACTGCTTTTGACGTTTCTGATGGTGTAATTCACTGTTTCTTTCCAACTATTGACACTTGCTCATTCGATACGCTCGTGTGATTGAACAAGGTATCGCAGTATGTCTCATGGAGGAGGTGCTTGCGTACAATATTTTTCTTTACCCCTTTAGCTCTTGCAATTTGCTTTTCTCCAGCTAGTTTGATGGAGTACATTTTAGCTTTCAAGCATATTACTTCTTCGATAGGTACACTACCAGTTTCGCTTTTGAATGCCCCAAGTCTTCCACGATTCTTTTCACTGTACAGTGGATGATCCCGATCAAAGGAAGACAAATCTAAGTGGTCGTCGGCGATCGCTCGTAACTGATCTTCGTAGTCCTTGCAGAATAGGCCGAGGATCAGAGAATCCGTGTCAAAGTAACAGGTAATCACTGGACAAGTGAGCTTACTCAAGAGGGTTTCGTAGTAGAATGAGTACATGGTTAATTTACTCAGTTCCAAAATCGTAAACCCAATCTGGAGCGGGAAATCGCATCGCACTTTTCTTCTGCGCATTTCGTACATGACACAATCCAGGGACAAAATTTCCATCCTCACACATTCCGCCCGACTCCCGAAGCGACTCGCCGTCTCCTCATCAAAGGCTACTCGAATGTCCCGCATGTTAAATTTATTTAAAAGCGTTCTCCCGAATACCGCATTATTTGAGAGTTTATAGAATTTTTTTTCGAACGTCGTGCTCGAGGCAACGCGTCTGGCAACATTGTCCTCGATGTAGGGACGCAGGAATGATGCCTTGCGAAATTTTAGAATTCTGTGAACTTTCGTCACTCTGATGCACATCACCTTTGAGTCATGGGTACGCACGAGCACAGCACAGAAGCTAGAGGTAATGTGACGTTGCATGCCAACACCACTGGGTGCGAGTACGCTCTCAGTGTCCATCGCAACGACATAGTTGTACTGTTGCATGTACTGTATTTTAGTAAACTCTACAAAATTTAGTAAATTAGTAAACAAAATTAGTAAACTCGCACCCAGTGGTGTTGACATGCAATGTCACATTACCTCTAGCTTCTGTGCTGTGCTTGTGCGTACCCATGACTCAAAGGTGATGTGCATTAGAACACACCATGGGAAAGATGCGGCAAAGCAGTGTGTGAAGGCACTCATGGAAATGCGTGATGAAATGATTGCCTTGAACGCCTGCCCCGCTGCAATGGTGTTGAGCGATGAACAGGCCAAGCACAGAGCTGCCACCCACTGTGCGTATTGTAAACGGGAATTCGCGAAAGATCTACCTCGTGTCCGACATCATGATCATTCGAAGCATTGTACTGCGGGTGAGACAAATTATATCGCGACACTGTGCAACCCCTGTAACGTCGCGTGCACTACCAGAGAAAAATTGCCGATCATGGTCCACAATTTGTCTTATGATCTGGCTGGACTGGCTGGCTGTGGGAATTTCACGTTCTCGGGTGGAAGCAACCTCCCTTCATTGTGGCCAGCTCCATGGAAAAAATGTGTTCGTTCGAAATTGGTACCTTCCTCTTCAGAGATACCATGCAGTACCTAAATTCATCGTTGGGGGACCTCGTGGAAACCGTCAAATCCATGAGGGGTGCCGAGGCATTTCAATGCTTGAAGCAGGTATTTGGAAAGGACTACGAAATTTTACTTCGTAAAGGTGTATTCCTGTACAGCTATGTCAGTTCTTTCGCAGTTTACGATGAATTCACCTTGCCAGAAAAATCCTCCTTTCGAAACGATCTCACGGGGGAGGATATAAGTGAGGAGGACTACCAGTATGCATTGCTCGTATTTGAACATTTTGGGTGCTCAAATTTGAGGGATTATAATGCATTGTACCTGAAAACGGATGCCATATTACATGCAGTCGTGATGCAGCACTTCCGACGTCTGTGCTACAGCGCGCGCGGATTGGAATTGCTTTATTGTGCTTCTCTGGCATCCTATTCGTGGCAATTAGCCCTAAATTACACGCAGGCAAAATTGGAATTGATCACCGAAGAGGACATGTACAGAACCATCGAATCAGGCGTTAGAGGCGCGCTCTGTCAGGCGAGCAGGCGTCATTTGCAGGCTAACAACCCTCTGTGTAGTGGCTATGATCCCGATAAAGAGGAGGTGTACATATCATACATAGATTGCAACAATCTTTACGGATTTAGTATGATAAAGCACCTCCCCGTCAGTGATTTCGAATGGGTCGAGGATTTTAGCTTCGTGGATTTTATGCGTCACCCACGGATTCAGATGTGGGGTACATGTACGTATGTGACTTGGAGTATCCAAAATCTATCCACACTCTAACAAGGTATTTCCCCCTGGCTCCCGAGAAGGCAGTAGTCCCAAAGGAATGGCTCTCGCCATTCCAGCGAGGGCTTCTCGAAGAATTAATGTATCAGCCTGCTAACAGCAAAAAGCTGTTGCTTACGTGCAAGGACAAAGTCGAGTACGTTGTTCATTACGCGCTGCTCGCACTCTATTGTAGATTAGGCATGTGGGTGACAAAAATTCACAGAATTCTAAAATTTTGCAAGGCGCCATTCCTGCGTCCCTACAACGAGGACAATGTTGCCAGACAAGTTGCCTCGGGCACGACATTCGAAAAAAACTTCTACAAACTCTCAAATAATGCAGTCTTTGGGGGAACACTTTTAAATAAATTTAACATGCGTGATATTCGAGTAGCCTTCGATGAGGAGACGGCGAGTCGCCTCGGGAGTCGGGCAGAATGCGTGAGGATGGCAATTTTGTCCCCGGATTGTGTCATGTACGAAATGCGCAAAAGAAAAGTGCGATGCGATTTCCCGCTCCAGATTGGGTTTACGATTTTGGAACTGAGCCAAACCATGTAACCATGTACTCATTCTACTATGAAACCTTGCTGAGCAAGCTCACTTGTCCGGTGATTACCTGTTACTTTGACACGGATTCTCTGATCCTCTGCCTGTTCTGCAAGGACTACGAAGATCAGTTACGAGCGATTGCCGACGACCACTTAGATTTGTCTTCCTTCGATCGGGATCATCCACTGTACAGTGAAAAGAATCGTGGAAGACTTGGGGCATTCAAAAGCGAAACTGGTAGTGTACCTATTGAGGAAGTAGTCTGTTTGAAAGCTAAAATGTACTCCATCAAATTAGCTGGAGGAAGGCAAATTGCAAGAGCTAAAGGGGTCAAAAAGAATATTGTACGCAAGCACCTCCTCCATGAGACATACTGCGATACCTTGTTCTATCACATGAGCGTACCGAATGAACAAGTATCAATCGTTGGAAAGAAGCAGTGTGTGTACACCATCAGAAATGTCAAAAGAAGTCTGATGGCATATGACGACAAGAGATACCTGTGCAATGACATCGACTCGTATCCTTATGGAAGCTACGAATATGGTAAGTTTAAGTGGGTGATATAAATAGTGAAGCTCATAATGTTCTTTTTTGCTTCAGAAGATGTGCAAGAAGAGAATTAATGCTTCTGTCACATGCTGTTCTCTCCTGCGGTTTGCCTCTGGGTCATGGACAGGGAAGGATGAGTGCCTGGGTGATCCACATAGTACCTATGTGAAGAACACTATGGATGTTAGCGGAGATGTACAGCGTGCATGGATGATTCCCCAGGGAGAACTACAATATCTCCGAGACTGCCATGATGTACTCAATAAACATTGAAAACTATTTACCATGATTTCGTGTCCCAACCATTGCCGAGAGTCGCCCCAGGCTAAAAAAGAATGCCCCCGGACCAATAAGCAATTTGGAGGGAATTGTGAGCTGGCCTAGAAATGATTGATCAATGAGCGGTTGTGTATGATGCAGCTGGAATTATGAAGCAATATGCAGTTGAAAGCGTGTGACCGAGTAACTAGAGAGTGGAAATGACAAATGAGTCTATCGAGCATGTATGACAGGCAGCCAACAGGCCAATCACTAGGTTTTAGAAATGGATGGAAGTGACCACCCCCGGACCAATAGACAGGTGAGCGATTTGGAAGCCTATGAGCCGACTTAGAATTGAATAGAATAGATCATTTTGGTGTCTACGAGCGAGTGAGCAGATGTTGTGGCAATTAATGGTAGCCAATCACATAGAAATTAGATGGATCACCATGAAGGGGTGGAGCTGTGACCAACCAACCAGAGGACTTAGAAGTGGCTTGACCTGGATTAGAATTGGGTGGTGGATTAGAAATTCCTTGAAATGAATTAGAAAAAAGAGCGATTTGGAAGCCTATGAGCCAACTTAGAATTGAATAGAATAGATAATTTTGGTGTCTATGAGCGAGTGAGCAAATGTGGCAATGAAGGGTAGCCAATCACATAGAAATAGGATGGATCACCATGAAGTGGTGGAGCCTGGATTAGACCTGGCTTGACCTGGATTAGAAATGGGTGGTGGATTAGAAATTCCTAGAACTGGATTGGAAAAAGGATGTCGTTGTGGGTAACGGCTCTATACTACTGGTTATTGCCAAGGACCTCGGTTTTCTGCTGCGGCACCAACTTGTAAATTCCACGTTTTTCCACGTAAAATTCGATTTTCCGCAGCAAGGAGTCGGCTACTGCTTGGAACTTACTATTGCAGATCAGCATTACATGATATCTTGCGTTCTTTAACAGCGAATTCCTCTGTCGCCTACAATCATTTTATACGTGGTCAAAGGTCTTTCAGAGCTTATTAGAACTGACAAATACTTGATCGCACCAGACGCTAAATTCAGAGCAAGCACCCTCATTGCGTTCCAAAATCCAATCACCGTATTTACTAGCACAATTTGCACGCTGTTTCCCAAAAAAGATAATAAATAAAAGTCGGAAAAGTTGGGGATATTGCGCGGGAACATTTGTTACGATATTTGCAAAATTTCAAAATCTTAGTATTATCATAGGCTCATCATCGTCATAGGCTCTTGGTAGAACCGGTATTGATGTTTGTCACGCAAGCGCGAAAGAGTTACCCAAATACAGCGCAACCACCGTTGGTCAGCAGACAAAATGCCGGCCCACTGCCTCTCATAAACGGTGAAATACATCAAGATGTTGCTGGCAGACGCGAGAAGTCGCACATGACAACCGAAAGCAAGCTATGTTCGCCAACGTTGTCACGTCGCGCTGTAAGGTTTGTCATAGCGTGATTGTCCAGCGTTTCATTCCGCATTTTGTAGTGATAGTATGGTCCATCGCTTCATTTTAAGGTGATGGATGGGGAACAAGTGCAGAAAGTTGGGCTAGTTGGTAAGACAGCATACTGCAGAAACTCGTTTGGTTGTGTGCTTCCTTCTGTCCCTGTCTTCCGCGTCCCAAACATCTGCAGTATGGATGGGGAGTTTCATAGGGACGACATGAGGTGGAGAGTTGGTTTGAAACGAGCATTGCGCTACGTGAATTTTACAACAAATTAGATTTCGATTGATTGATTGATCCGGATTGGTCTCCATTAGTCTAGCACTTCTGTAGTATTGTCAGGTGTCGTATGGTAGGTGATGAGAATGCTTGGCGTTTATTGACCCCTGTGCCGACTTCTCTCACGCATTTTTTCCAGCGCTCGGCGGGCGGAGGGCTGCGCGTGCGCTTATATTTGCGCATTGTTTAGCCTGGATCGACTTATTTCGCATTTTCGCATTTCGTAATTTTTCCACCTGGGCCGACTTCACTCGCTATTTTTTTTCTGCTACAACAGGTGTTCGGTGGGCGGTTTACATGCATGTATAGACATACAAAGTATGGCCATATACAAAAGTACATGTGAAAATATATTTAGTAAAGTCATTAGTGCCAAGAATTTTGTTGTGACTCTGTGTGAAGGAGAAAAACCCAGCCAAAACAACCTGAAGCAGAAAAAACAAAATACGATACGCGTAATAAAGGTTACTTACTTGTTACCGATACGATGCAGTAGCATTGATGAGGTATCACACAGAAAGAATCAAACACAATATTATTTATTAACAGTAATCATACCCACTAGTTATCAATGACTTAGAATTAAAATGGAATAGCACATTTAATCAAAGATATTCTTAATCAATACGATTACAATCAACATTACAAGTTTTATTATAAAAAGTCCAACATTCCTATACGTGAGCACCGTCATTGCAATAGTGGAGTTTTAATTTCAATTATAAGTTCTGATAGATATAATTAATTTCAAGCACAATAGAGAACCTAAATTGAATATTCCAACATGACACAAATTTAAATTGGTTCTTATGAAGTGATCGGTGGCTGACACGGGTGGCGGAGGGCTGTGCGTTCGCACATTTTGCAATCTGGGCCACTTCTTTGGCGATTTTCCGACTGGGCCGACAGTGTTCGCAATTTTCTTTCCCGCAGCGCGCGGGCAGTTTACAAGCAAGTAGGGACATGCGCACCGACAGCCCGACCAAGCGATGATACCATCGTACCTCGTCCGACTTTATGCGCGATTTTTCAGCCTCGGCCGACTACGATCTCTCTTTTTTTCCGGCGGCGCGCGGGCAGTTTACATGCAAGTAGGGAAACGCGCGCTGCCCACATCGCCAAGCGTTGATACCGTCACATATGGGTCGACCTCATTCACATTTTTTTCCTCTGCACTCTTAAAAATGAACTTCACCTCATAGCACGCTCCTAGCCAACGATTCTCGAATGATATCGTTATCTGCCCATATTTATTGAAAACGGGGGGTGTACGCCTTTTTTGTGACAATTATGAGCTGCATAAGTGTCACAAAAAAGGCGTATGCCTCCCGTTTTCAGCAAATCACGGCAGATAACGATATCATTCGAGGTGATGGTTGGCTTGGAGCGTGCTATGTGGTGAAGTTCATTTCTAAGAATGTGGGCCGACTTCATTCGCAATTTTTTTCGCAACAGCAGTCGTATGGTAGGTGGTCTACATGCAAGTAGGGACATGCACACAGGCAACCCCACGAAACGACGATGCCGTCACACCTGGGCCGACTTCATTTACAATTTTTTTGCCTGGGCAGACTTCATTCGTATTTTTTCCGCCACAACAGCCGCGCGGTGGGCAGTTTACAAGCAAGTATAGACATGCTGCTGGCAACAATGCCACTAGATGCCACCATCGCACCTGGGCTGACTTCATTCGCAATTTTTCAGCCTGGGCCAGCTTCACAGGCATTTTTTCCTTACAACAGCCGTGCGGTGGGTGGTTTACATCAAGCATAGACATGCAATGGACAAAAGTACAACGGACAAAAAACGGGCACATACACAAAAGTGCAAGTTAAAATACGTTTATTAAAGCCAATAGTGGCAGAAAATATGTTGTGACAATACACGCAATAATAAATATACTTACTTATTGCCGGTATGAAGCAATACCATTGAAGAGGTATCACACAGAAAGAATCAGACAATATTTTGTATTAACCGTAATCATGTACACAAGTTCTCAATGAATCATGATTAAAATGGAATAGTGCATTTAATCAAAGAATATATTCTTAATCAATACGATTGCAATCAAAATTGCAAGTTTTATTATAAAATATTTGAGACGTGAGCACCATCACTGCAATAGTGGAGTTTCAATTCCAATTACACTTACAATTAATTTAATTAAAATCAATTAAATTAATTACAATTACAACTTCTGATAGATGTAAGTAATGTCAAGCACGGTAGGGAAGAACACAACACAAATTTAATTAATCGGTTTCTTATGAAGTGACTATAAAGTAACGCGAGAACTTAAGCAAGAGGACAGGAAGCATTGGCGTAAGTTTTGCCACCACCTTTCACCGTTTGATCCGGCCACGAACATCTGGCGGACAATCCGATCTCTGAAGGAGGCGCCCCCTCAAAAGAATCCTCTCGCGGCCTTGGCTATCGTTAGGGGTGTAGACGAAAACACGCTACCGACGGACTTCTGCGTGGTACTAACGCCTCCGGCGGCTGCCTCGACCACCACGCCACTACACCGCAGTTTTGTCCACAGTTTTGTCCACAGTTTGACAGCTGAACTTCACCAAGACTGGCCCCGCCTCCCGGAGGTTATGGACCGCGACTTCACACTAATCGAGCTAAAGGCAGATTCGAAGCTTGACTTAAACACCCCTCGTATGTTGAAAGGAATCTCTTATCAAATGCTGCGATGCAAATAAAGAATTTGACAAGCATGACGTGCAGGCGAAGTCTACATTACTAATCACAATCTTCGTAACACACGGCACACAAACGCATATGAGGTAAATCCTAAGTCGCAATCAGATTTTGGGAGAAGCGAATCACACACAACTGTCATCAGAAATGTTTAACTAATATACAATACAAATTCTGAAGTTTTCGTTCGTTGTCTTGGTTGATGAATTGAGAACGCATCGTATAGGTGATATCTTATTGTGTGTCGCTTGAATCCAGCATTGATTAATGCAATCGATACGTTGTCGCCGTATTTATATCGCTTCAGTAACTTGCACTTCGTTGCGACGAAGTTGCACAATCTCTTATTGATGTTTCCTTTCTTTTTATGAAGATTCTTGAATGGCGCGCAAGAGAGCATTGCATGAAAATCGTCCGCTGGTCCACCGCAGTTGATATGTTCGTTAAGTTCATTAAGTGATGATACATCAGACCTTGTACAACAAGATTGAACATCAGCTCATTCGACATCATTGCAATAACTGGTAGAAGAAAATAGTTGTGTAGTCGCGCTAGTGGAACATATCACGTGAGTAATTTTGTATGTACTTTCCATTTCAACAGTTAGACGTAAAAAATCCGCACATCTCTTCAATGATGCTTCCTGGTTTGTTCTGTTTTCTAGAGTGCTCCTCAGTGATCCTCTTTTGTGAACAAAGATTGATGTACCATGCTTCTAAATTTCAATGACCGATCGTTCTCCGGCAATTCTATCCTTCGGGTGTTGAAGTTGTACAGAGTGTAGTCGGTCAAAACCGATTTGATGGTCCATATGAGAATTCTTGCACATAGTGTGGAATATTCGTTTGCTTAGCAATCATTGTTCTCAATCTAACCATTCTAAATACAAACTGTTTTCATTGCGATGCATAGAATTTATTATATTGATGACAAAGATTACATTTATTCTTTCAGTTATGTGATTAGAAATGAAGACTCCGCCTGCGCGTCATGTTTGTAAAATCCTTCATTTGTATCACAGCATTTGATTATAGATTCATTTCAAGATATATTTTCAAAAGATGTTATAGACGTACTTTCAATTATACATTTATCTTTGTTCATGAATAAGAGAGCTAGTCCAGCTGTTTAAGAAATATACACGCTGTGCAATTTAATTCACAAAATATGATAAGCTTTTGCAAAGGATTTGTGATCCTCTTTTGTAAACAAGCATTGTCGTATCATGCCTTAAATTAGCGATTCTTCTCCTGCAATTCTATCCTTCAAATGTTGGAGTTGTACAGAGTGTAGCCTGATAAAACCTATTTGATCGTCTGCGCGGATTCCGTACGTGAGGATCCTTTTACATGGTGTGGAATATTCGTTTCCTCAGGAATCATTGTTATCAATCTAACAATCTGTTTTCGTTGCGATGCATAGAATTCATTATATTGATGACGAAGATTACATTTATTATTCTAGTTATACATTGCTTATTTCGAGAAATCACAATTGTCCTATTTCAAACTCTGAAGTTTTCGTTTGTTGTCTTGATTGATGAATTGAGAATGCATGATACAGTGATGTCTTATTATGAGTTGCTTGAATCCAGCGTTGATTAATGCAA
This sequence comes from Ornithodoros turicata, assembly GCF_037126465.1. Lineage (NCBI taxonomy): Eukaryota > Metazoa > Arthropoda > Arachnida > Ixodida > Argasidae > Ornithodoros > Ornithodoros turicata. Next base: position 963,426 of record NW_026999378.1, on the reverse strand, counting down.
TCGATACGTTGTCGTCGTATTTGTATAGTTTCAGTAACTTGCACTTCGTTGCGACGAACTTGCACAATCTCTTCTTCAAGTCTCCTTTCTTTGTATGAAGATTCTTGAATGGCGCACAACAGAGTATTACATGAAAATCGTCCGGTGGTCCACCGCAGTTGATATGTTCGTTGAGTTTCATTGAGTGATGATACATCAGACCATGTACTACAATATTGAACATCTGCTCATTCGACATCATTGCAAGAACTGGTAGAGGAAAATAATTATGTAGTCGCGCTCGTGGATTTAAATAGTTAGATGTAAAAAAATCCGTCCATCTCTTCGCTGATGCTTCCTTGTTTGTTCTGTTTTCTAGTGTGCTTCTACGCATACAAGACCGCACGAGAATCCACCCTCTTATCCACCTATCTTGACGCGGGTGTGTGTGTGGGGGTGTGTGTGTGTGTGGGGGTGTGTGTGTGTGGCTTTCAATGAATCTATGTACAAAACCGCTCGAGAATCCCCGCACCCTACGCACGTAACCTTGAGGAGAGTGCAGGGGGAAGTTTATGGTTGGCGTCTTCCCCTTTCGCTTTATTGTTCGAATCCACTACTTGGTCCTGGTTGAAAAAGAGAAGTTTCTGTACTGATTCTGTGGTGTATTCACACCGCTTGCTTAACGAATGATTGCTTGAATTAATTACAGATTTGACTTTGTTTCAGATGTTGACTCGATTGATTTAATGACAATATTCTATGAGTTGGGAAACTATCTATTATGTATTTCTGAGTTGTGTCTCCTGATTTCCTCTGTAAAAAATTTTTACATTAATTTGCATTTCAGACGTGTTGTTTGTCTGTGGCTTCTGCATGTAGAACTTACTGTTTCTATCATTTGAATAATTTGAACTTTCTCTATATGCTCAATAGAAAAATATCCTCACTGCGCAAACTTAACGCAGTTGTCCTATGCTCTGAAGAAAGACTCCCGTTTGAATGAAAGAATGTGAAAAGATAGTGACCCCACCTGGGCACAAGGATGAAACAGCTGGAGATAATTTGCCACAGCTTGTTATTGTATCATACTCATTTTCTGTGTGTTAATGTGGATACTTCTGTCAAAGTAATGTTTATAGCATCTGTTAGAATGAAAATTATAGTGTTCACCTAGCTTAGATTGCGAGGATGATTTTATGGTGGTCCAAATGACACATTACTTTCGTCGGTTGTTCACGTGTTGGGGAATGTACCGCTTAGGTACTCTGATATTGATGACCAACTTATTTTCTTATATCTCCGCTCATCACAGTTGGAAGTTATTAAATTAGTAAGTTAATCGTTTCGTTTGAGCTCTGTTTCGCTTGTCTAAAACCGGTTTGCTCTGATATTGATGTCCGTTTTAGTTTTTGCGTGCTACCTGTTATTTTGATAGAATTCTTATTGTGTTCCTCAGAAATGAATAACGCTAGCACCTATTTGCGATAACTGATCAATAAAATATATTGCCACTGTACGAACTTGGCTGATCTTAACAATATCCTCCTTTTGAGGAAAGAATGTGAAAGAGACAGAGTCCCCCACCCCTTAGAGTGACAAATGATGCGCGGTTTCTTCGCTTTGGGCTGTGTAGAGAGAGAAAATGTCTTCCCTCTTTGATGTCTGTTTTCTGCGTGTTGGATATCTCTGTCAAGGTACTGTCTAAGTGACTGTTAGAATGAAAATTGTATAATGTTCGACTAGATTAGGTCGCGAGGATGATTTTATGATAGTTCAAATGGTAGTTTATTTTCCTTGGAAGTTATTAAATTTGCTATTTTTTTCCTGCATGTATCTGTTGTTTACGTGTTGGATGATGTATGGGTTTGGCACTCTATGGGTGCTAGCTGTTGATCGGGTTTCTCATTCTTTCCTTGCATCTGTGCTAGTCATCTTATAAGAAACCAATTAATAAACTTTTTTGTAGTATTGGAATATTGAACTTAGCTTCCCTACCATGCTCGAAATTACTTACATATATCAAAACTCCACTGAACTGAACTGAACTGAAATTAAAACTCCACTATTGCAGTGATGGTGCTCACGTCTCAGACATTTTATAATAAAACTTGTAATTTTGATTAAATGCTCTGTTCCATTTTAATTATGATTCATTTATGATTACAGATAATACAAAATATTGTGTTCGATCCTTTCTGTGTGATACCTTTTCAATGCTATTGCTTCATACCTGGTGGTATGAAGATGGTGGCATCGTTTGGCAGTGTTGCCAGCATGCATGTCTATACTTCCATGTAAACCGCCCACCGCGCAGCTGTTGTGGTGGAAAAAATTACGAATGAAGTCAACCCAGAAGGAAAAATTGTGAATGAAGTCGGCCAAGGTGCGACGGCACCGTCGCTCTCTGGGGTTGCCAGTGCGCATGTCCCTACTTGCACGAAACAGCCTATTACACGGCTGTTGTAGCAAAAAAAGTCAATGAAGTCGACCCATGTGTTACGGTGTCATCGCTTGGCAACGTTGGTAGCGCACATGTTCCTACATGCATGTAAACTGCCTGTGCGCCACCAGAAAAAAAGATGGATCGAAGTCGGCCCAAACTGAAAAATCGTGAATAAAGTCTGCCTAGGTACGATGGTGTCATCGCTCTCCCCTACTTCCATGTAAAGTGCCCACGTGCTGCCAGAAATAAAATTGCGAACGAAGTCGGCCCAGTTCGAAAAATCCCCAAGGAAGTCGGCCCATATTGAAAAATGCGTGGCGGTATCAACGAACGCACAGCCATCCACCAACGTGCCGGCCACCGATCACTTCATAGGAACCTGATTAATTAAATTTGTGTCATGTTGGGATATTCAACTTAGCCTCCCTATTGTGCTTCAAATTACTTACACATATGAGAACTTGCAACTGAAATTACAACTCAACTGTTGCAATGATGGTGCTCATGTATAGGAATGTTAGACATTTTATAATAAAACTTGTAATGTTGATTGCAATCGTATTGATGTGCTATTCCATTTTAATTCTAATTAATTGAAAACTTGTGTATATTATTACCGTTAATAAAAATACTGTGTTTTTTTTCGTTCTGTCTGATACCTCTTCAATGCTATGGCATCATACCAGTAATAAGTAAGTATCATCTTGGTTACGTGTATCGTATTGCTTTTTCTGCTTCAGGTTTTTTGGTCGGGTTTTTCTCCTTCACAGAGAGTCACGACATAATTCCCAGCACTAATGACTTTAATAGATATATTTTCACATGGACTTTTGTGTATGGCTATCCTTTGCATGTCAATACATGCATGTAAACCGTCCACAAAACACCTCTTGTAGCAGAAAAAAAATTGCGAGTGGTGTCGGCTCAGGCGGGAAAAAAACGGAAGCAGTCGGTCCAGGCTGAACGATGTGCAACAATAAGGCAGGCGCTGCCTCCGCCCGCCAGTAAGTGCATGGACAACCCCTCACCCACGGCGCGCACCTGCAATAAACGCACCTGCATTCTCATTGCCTACCATACGACACCTAACAATACTACTAGGTTTCCACGTGGGTAGCCGTTGTCTTCGCGTTGCAGTAAATCCAGCTAGGCCTATCATCTTGACGTGTTCCATATAAGTGCTTCAGACAATTAAAATGAATTACTCTCGAAATGCATCTACGCATACGCATAACAATGTATACGCTAAGCCCATGTACGCAGCGAAGAAAACGCAAACAATTTGGGACAGTATATCTTAATTTCTTCACGCCAAACCGCACAGCGCGTTATCCTCTCTAGCATTAAACCATTAGGCGCTACTGAAAATTATCTCCACATTTTCTTAGAGGTTGAAGGATTACTGTCACATTACTCCTCGTTGCACCATCAGGGAAACCGCTATTCTCTCAGTTCGATTGTCCAAACAAACGTTCATGGTCGGTTTAAGACTTCGGTCCTGTTCCATTGTTCGTATCGTCCGGTCCATTTTCGCCCCGGACGCAGGGTAATATCTCAGTCAAATAGCTTGCATTCTTTCACAATGTTGTTCAACTGATTTGTGATCTACTTAAGGAGCCGTGCCGTCCGTGACGGGGTACTGGAATGGGTATGACAACATCACCCTTCAAGAGATATGGATTATCATGGTGATCTCCAGCGTTGTCTTGGCGTTATTTATCTGGTATTTTACCAACGTTCTGCCTTGGATCGCTCCAAATCCGAGGCCTCTTTGGTTCCCGTTTATGGTAAACGCTTTCCCTGAAAAGCCTAGACTCATATGCAACACCATAATACTCCGCAGTCATCCTATTGGCAACCGTACACCTACATCGGACCTGACAGCCCAGTACCGGAGCAAACTGGTGACTATTTTCAACCAAATCTTGAGGCAACTCCTGTCATCGCTGTGAGGCAGCTTCAGAAGGTAAGTGACGTGTGGTAGCTGGTAAGAGCTAGAAGGCGCGTTGTCTTTGTAAAATTTAAAGGGGCATTAAGCTGATCCGTGTCCAGATATTATGCTTCATAGAAGAAGATAGCTCACTACATGAAATGGACTTCTGTCCTGGCCGCGCTGTCATGATACCTGTGACCTGTAAAGTTCCACTACGCATGAGCGATGTGGTAAGCAGATGAGGTTTATTAAGTTGATTCTCCAGGTATACATCACTCCGAGTACGATGAATGGTCGGGCGATGGGAATCATTGGCATTCCGTCTAGGTACCCTGACAGGTCGTCAACGGGCGCAGGTTTGCTAACGAGCCGTTAGGTTGCGACATGATTACGAAAGAGGTCAAATGCTTTCAATCTAGCCAGCGTATTCACCGAAAGGCAATCCTACTGCTAATTAATGATACGTCATGAAATTCCCACGTTTCGCGGCGCCGCCTTCCTGAAACTGAAAATTAATGACGTTTCGGAGTCCTAGCCAATAAGCCGGCTCCCTTGGGTAAAGGCTTATGGCGCACAGTGCACGGATACTGTTCTCAGATTTGAGTCTACGCTATTCATTCAGATGACCACCAATCAACTTGTCTGAACCAACCATTAACCCGAATAACATCAACGCGCTCTCCCGATTTGTCGCGAACGTGAGATGTATGAACATGAGAGAACTGGTGTTCTCAGGCTGGAACAACATAGAAGGGACAATCACATACAAGGCCTCAAGAGATGTATGCCGTTTCGTGACACCTAGGCGGCTCTGCGAATTATCACAAAACCGTGCGCACCACGATTTCAACGGTATCATTTGGTGCAGTGTTTGGCTTTCATCATGGTATGTGGGTTGCCTACTCGTGTGTGGCTAGCCCTGGTCAGCCCTGTAGCCAGAGTAGAGGCCTGTTCACTTTTATGGATGGTACAGTAACGTAACCGTGACTATAGGATGCATGTGTTTTCAGCATCTGCGTTATATCTATATATATTTCTCGTGTGTTTAGAATTACGGAGACAAAGTGGCCGTGGACAACGTTAGTGTGAATTTCTACGAGAAGGAGATTACAGCCCTCATTGGGAAGAGTGGTGCCGGAAAGACGTCGTTGATCAACATTTTGGCAGGCGAGTAATACCGAGGCAGTCAAACGGGCAGCCTTGAATTATCATTGAAACAAATGGGCGTTGAAGAAGCGCCACCAAGCGTGCAACTTGTCAAACAGCATGGGACCGAATGCTCCCTTATGGGCTGGTACGCACGGGCCCGGAACTTTATTCATTTGCCTATAGGTGCATAAATGCGAAACTTTCCAGTTTGCCTCCCTGTTTCTCGACTTCATTCCATAATTGCCCTTTTTAGCCTTGCAGGGTTTTATTAGTCCACCTGTTTCCGCTTATAATGTACATTTACACACAAAAACTAACAGCGAGGATGCTAAGCATGCACCATTTTTTATTTTATTATTATTATTCTTATTATTTTTTGTACGACACGCTTTAGGCTGCTGGTGCAGGAAGGCCCGTTTTTTTAATCCGACGCAGAGTACGGTAGAATCTTCGTTCAAGTGTGCAATATTATATGCCCGCGAGAAATGATATGTTTTCGTTTCCTTTTTACTCAGGACCGCTTTCATTTCGGCAGCTGGACTCAGTGTAAATGTGGTTGTGCCGTCCTGGGTCGGCCCCATGCATGCACGCATTCTCGTACGAGGAGTTGAAGCATGTATAATATAATGGGTTTTTAAAGAGTGTAAGCACCAGAATGACAAACGCCCAGCAAAATTCCCGTTCTTCGAGAGTTTTTCAGGGCGCAAGAACGTTTCTCATCTCTGAGAACGAAAGAGCCGGCAACATGCGGACAAACATGCAGACAAAATGCGGACAAGCCAAGTTCTTTCTCGAATGATTCTTTTATAATTATTATTTGGTATGGTAGCGCATGTTCAATGGCCATTGATGAGAGGAGTATCAAACACAAATTGTGCAACGAAAATACACATGAGGGAACCGATGTTCTGAGGCTGGAACAACATAGAAGGGACAAATACATACAAAGCCTCAAATTGCCTAAGAAATTAACGAAGAAAGATGAAAGTGGCTTTCATCTTTCTTCGTTAATTTCTTAGGCAATTTGAGGCTTTGTATGTATTTGTCACTTCTATGTTGTTCCAGCCTCAGAACATCTGTTCTCTCTTGATCAACAGTTGCCGCTTGCGTCGATCCCTGTCGCATGAATGTGTGTATGAGTGAGCAAAAACGTAAGAGTGAAAGGAGGGTGAGTGAGAGAGAGAGAGAGTGACTGGTTTGTTCCTTCACATGACGCACCCTGAGAAGGCGTGTTAGCTTAGAAAATACCCATTTCGTAGGCGTCTCATACCCAACGGACGGCACGGCCTACATCTATGGATACGACGTCACATCGGAGAGCAGAGACGCCCTCAGCTTCCTGTCCTTCTGTCCGCAGGACGATGTCTTTTTTCGCGATCTTACAGTCAAGCGGAATCTGCTATTTGTAGGATTGGTGAGCATCAGTGTTGGCTCCTTGTCTGACGGCTATTAAGTAACGACGACTAGTGTAGACGAATTCATCTGCAGCTGGACAAGGAAACCTCTGGTGACGTAAAAGCTCCTCGAGGAAGCACTGCGCGGCTCGAAAGAAAGCAGTAATTTACAAATGCACTCTAAAAAAACTTTGCAGCGCTAACCATTTCGCAAAATGATGCTTTCTATCGCTTTGACATTTAAGTCTGTTTGAACTTGAGGAGATACCAGAGCGTACGCCTTTTTGTGGCAAGTAAGTGTTTGCAAATTGCAAGAAAATGGCGCGAGCCTGCAAGTTTCAACAATATCAGTATTAATAAGGTTAAGAATTCAGTGTGCGATGCGGCGAAATGCTGTTTCAGAGTGTGTGCTTTCTACAATTACATATAATGCGCTTGAATCGTGATGTCACTGTCGTACTACCAGCATTTACATTTAAGCCACCGAATCGAATCGTATCAAAAGCACCTAGAGCGGAAATGTGGTCGTGATGGCTCAAACGACGTGACGTATTCATTCATTCAAAATCCACCAATCACGACGTGCCCTTTTCGGCCGTAAGGCGCATGGACATCCACTGATAGCCACAAAATCATGTGTTTGACCATGATTGACTAAAGCCGACGACATGCCGACTTTGTATGTCCACGTGCCGAATTCTAGCTTGCAAGGTGAACGTGTCATCGACGGTATCCATGTATCGTACTGAATCCTCTCCCAGCAGCAAATACGCTAGAGAGTATCAGTAATTGAGCAACGTCTATTTTGTTAGATGAGCCCTTTGGTTGATCATCTTACAGAGGGAGAGAGCGATGAAATGCTTTGACCCAAAATTGTGAAGTCAAAAGGAAGTCGCTGCTTGATGATACTCTGGCTTTCAGATCAACTGTAAAAGACCCTCAACAGATTTTCTCTGCGACCAGCTGAACGAGAAATGAGCATTCATTCAAGAAAACAATGATCACAGCTGCCTGTAGTGCGAGCGGAGAGGTCATTGATTAAGCTTATCTTGGTTTTACAGATTTTGAACGCTAAGGTGTAGTAGCACATGTTTCTGTTACGCTCAAACCGAATCGAACATGCCGTTCATTTTTCCTACTTACATCAAAAACAAGAACCCTTTCGGCATCTAATTTTGCACAGTTTTTCACGGCTCAGGCCTGTCGCGTTTACTGCCCTGCAGACACGCGACTACCGCTACGTGCCTTATTTCCAGCAGGTAGAGTCAACGCTGTCTCTGCAGTGCCGCTTGCATAATAACACATGTTCGCCCAAAGTACACACACGAAAGGAACGCAGCATGGTGACATATGAGATGACATGAGACACGGTTGACGAGTATGTTTGCATAGCCGCGTTTAAAACATTCATCGAGTGTAAACTATTTCAGCTCAAAGGACTAAAGAGACAAGTGCTAATGAAAGAAGTTGACAGTGTCTTGAAGGTGGCCCGGCTGAAAAAGAAAAAGAACCGACGTCCGACGTCTCTGGCAGCTGGACAGAAGAGACGGCTTAGTATTGCCATTGCGCTGATGGGAAGCCCAAAGGTACAACGTCAGTCCATTAAGACTTAGGCTCATTAAAAGGATGGTCTAGTAAGATTTGACCCTCTCATAGAGTGTACCATTCGATTGCCCTTTGTTGAAAATGGAATACTGCGAATGTACCCGACGAAGCGGTTATGAAATAACTGAATTAAATTGGTACTGATTGAAGAGCATGCCGCGATTTCTGTTGTGAAGAATAAGAACGGCAATGTCGCCCTGCGGTAAAGTCCGTGACAGGATACAGCGCGCTAGTGCACTGGCGTGAGCAGACGACTTTCAGAAGTGACTAGAACACAGAACACTAGAACACATATTCTAAGACGTGGCCCACCTACTGGTTTAGAACAACTATGTCAATCCTAGACAAGTTAAAGCCGCAAGCCGACCCCACCAACAATAAAAAATCTGAAGTCGTTCGTCACCCGCGTGCGTGGTCCCTTTTCAGCTCCGACCAAAAATATATTACGCGCGCTTCCACAACACTCCCCGTTACACACTGATCATGTTTCGGAATGAAGTGTCGCTGCCGACTTACATGGAGGAGGAGTGCGTGCTTAATTAAAAACTGCATTAAATATTCGCGAAAAAACACGCGGCTTAGCTTCCCTGTATCCGATTGCCCGTCACATTCTCGGAAACCCCACAGTCAATGCACGGGGTCCACTCGGGAAGATATATGTCTGAGCGTCCCCATTTCGAGAGCAAAGGAAAGCTTGTGGGGATGACTCAAACCAGGGTCCTTCTGCAGGGTGCAGCTGTCATGACAACGGGGACTTACCCGCTGGCCGACGCCATGCGTGACGTTGCATGAGAGTGAAGCGCACATTTCATCGCCTGCTATTATGGCACGTCTCGTCAAATTCCTCGAAAACGACTCGGTTATTCTGAAAGGAACCTGCGGTCAGGGGAATGAACGTGTAGTATATTTCTATTGTTGGGAAAAACTCACGTGACCTCTGACGTCGGGCCAATCGTTGGGCCTCGGTAGAGTAGTTTTTTGCTTTGTTTTATTTTGTCTCCCTGGGTGACGGGTGACGTAAAGCGACGCTGCCGAGGCGTTCTTTTTCCCTTTCCCTCTGTTCTCTCCCCCGCTTTGGCGGTTCTGGTTCTGGCTGGGTTTTCGTTCGCATCCAGTGAAATAAATAAAACGCGGAGGCGTTGGCTCTTTCTGTTGCACAAGGTGCTTTATTATTCGGGATTGGTATTTCCAAATCACACATATGCAGTCTTCTGTATCTGCGCCAAACACGAACTTGACATGAACATTGTTTCTGAAGTTCGAGTAATATGCCGAAGCAACGTCGCATTCACTGTTAGCTGATGTCTCACGTGGAAGATGTCACAGTAGATCAGTAAATTCACTGCACAGGCACACACATTCACAAATCCAGCATGACAGGAAACATGTCCATATCCCTTTGCTGCTTGTGTAGCGTCACATGTCAAGGCTGACCCGTCACTAAAGGATGTGCAGCTGCTAAGCCGAAAGATGATGTTCCAATCACTGAGAGTGGCTTATCCATTCTACTGCATCCATGCAGATGCTTCTCTGAAGCAGATATGAGTTGAGCAGCACCTAGTTGATACCTGAGCAAGAAGGACGCGGGGACGAGGGAGCGAAGCCGCTAAGTCCACCAGCATCGCGAAACAGCGAGAAAAAGATAATAGGAAGCTGAACGGGGAGTGGCAGATTCCCAGGAAGCACAATGTAATGAAAGTAGAGTGCAATAGGGGGACGGTATGTGTCTCATCAGTGTTCTTCAGTTACACGGGTCCGTTCAAGGCCTTCTATCTACCCGTCCACCCCCACTGCACTCGACTTCCAGTACATTGTTCTGCCTAGGATTCAGCCATAGCTCAGAGTTTCGGGTTTTCCATCTCCCGATCGCAATCATCTAATAAGCCATGAGTGGGGGCCTGTTATGAACACACGTGAACGGCGACATGACGTGTCGGTGAGCTCGATCATGCCGTATGTTACCCCACCCACTAGATACCATCATCCCTCCTCTGTTCACAAGTGTGATGTTATCCCGTGAGTGCACTAATATGCGACATGATCGACCTCACCGATACGGCATGTCGACCTTCACGTTACTTCGTGGCAGGGCCCGGAGTTACGCAGTATCAGATGATTGTGATCGGAAGTTTCGAAGGCCCGAAACGCCGAGCTATGTTAAGAACAGGTTGATCCCACGTAAAGTCAGGCAGGTTGGTAAAGAACGTAGTCTCCGCTTTTGCTTTGAGAAATTATACGCTGTTGGCCGATATCTCTAGGTGACGATGCCGTTTCTTTCAAGTCTGTATGCCAATCGTTGCCGACAAAAAAAACAACAAAAACACAATAATTAAACGTGAAGTCAAGTGGAATTCGCTTTTAGCGCACTTTTCGTTTTGCTTTTCACAGTAGCGGAGACGTAACGACTGGAAGGACAGTGGATAGGGGTGTACAAAAATGCTCTGCGAAATTCCATCTTTGAACTTCGCCAGTCGTTCACTTTATTGTTGTATTCCGGGCCCGTCTGCGTATCGTCTATTGAGAATTTTCTGATGAGCTATATATCATTTTGTGCATCGTGATAAAAGGCGACATGATTGTTCATCTTGGTATTTTCCTCGTCACTGTATAAAGGCTTGGAGTTGCAGTATATGCAAAAACATGTCGCATTATTTGCGTGGCGTCAGCGTTACAGAGCTCCACAGTGAGCCTTCCGGCCATACTACGTATGTGGTGGTTATAAACCCCTCTGATGTCTCACCACATAACGGGCGCACACGCACGTTTACGGGAGGTGATGATGATGTTTCCACTTATTCAATATACTGAGCGGAAGTAGGCGGGGCTGTGACTGCTGATAACAACCATCGTAAACACATGCTTACATGCTTTTCCATTCAGCAAGTGGCTTTCGTCGTTACAGGAGAGGTTTCCTATTTACAGGTCTTATAGTTAAGTCCTCGGCGATTCCTAAACATTAGCTTATATCCCTTTAACCCTTCCTCCTATAAGAGACACACTAATGGCTTTAGCGATTTTCCCAACAATGCAGTGAACTGATACATGCTATATATGCCTAACCAACACAGCAAGTGGAATCCCAGAGACATGCGATATGAAGCGGGTGAACTCTGAACGCACTGGTGGGTATACCTGCTACACGGGATCAGAATCATAATTTTTGGAGAGTTCAGTTCAGGTTCGGTGCTAGAGTAGAAGTTCGAACGAAATTGAAGGGCTCAAACCGGTTCACTGAAGCTTAATATTTTAATTGACAGATTCATTCAGACAGACATTCAGACAATTCATGCATAGGATAGGCCATGTCAAGTACAAAGAACATTACTTTGTCTAAGCCTGATTGCACAATACTTCGCAAGAAGAAATATGCCTTAGAAACGTAATACAGCGTGAAGGCTGTCACTGCATTATAGATAACATCACCATATAAGCATACAAGCTAGAGGACCACAGTGAAAGTGTGAGCAGTAATACTTCACGGAATGGAATATATTGCGTTCTCCTTGGAACAGCTCAATTATACAAAACACTACATTTACGACGACAAGTTAGCCTATAGTATCTGCTGACAAATAAATAAATCCGAGGAAGAAAGAGAATATAGCACTAAAGACATGTGGTTCTCGCCTTTCGGTATGCTTGAAATTAATAATTAGTCGAGCAAGTTGCTATTTGTTTCATTGTTAACTAACACAATGCCGTGAATGAGGCTATAGCCTCAAATGAGAGAGTACTTTGTACAAGTTTCATATTTTGGTGAATAAAGGGCAAACGCTTGCCCTTCACCATTGTTGAGCTAGGGCTTGAACCTTGAGTTGAGCTTCACACGAGGTGACCGGAAAAGCAAAATAAACACAACGCGATAAACGTCTATCTCTAACCTGCCTTCATCAGCACCTGGTACACTGAAACGAAAGTACATTGAACCCTCGTTTCCGCACGTTTGGGCTCGTGAATTCGTCAAATGAATGCGCTTGATTTTTCAAGATTTCTGAAATGTGGTGGAGCTGCCGCTACACCGCCACCGATACATGAAACCGCTACATGGTTTGTAGGTTCGATGATGGTGGCATGCTTTGAGCTTCAGGGAACAAGAGGACTCACGAATTTTCAGCGACATTTCACGTCCTGTGAAATGAGGCTGAGCAGGCAAGCGAGTTGGGGAAGGTTCGACGATGGTGGCATACCTTGAACTTGAGGGAACGAGAGGAGCCTTTGAGCCGAGGTTTATCGAAGGTGGGCTGGCTCACCAGGCGTACCGTTGCTATATATCGAGGATGCTCTTAATCTTTCTACCCCCTCTTCATTGTTGTTAAAGGAGCAATGAGGCGATATTTAACATTGTTCGAAAACATCGGTTCGCCTGTCAAGCTGTCGAGCAGGAGCCACTACGCAAAATGTTTTCGCTCTGCGGAGTATCATAATTGCAAAATGAAACTGAAAAGAAAGTCTCAGACGGCCGCCACGATCATCTTTGCCTCTTGGCCCCTCTGCTCATGTGCCGTTTATACCTGCTGAGCTGTGCCGCTCTACGTGGCGAGTCACGTGCCCGGAGACCACGTTACGTCACGATCAAACGTTCCTTTCACGAGTGGAGGAGTTCTTAAAGGCGTGCGGAGCAGAGGCCTCCCCCACGCTCTCTGGGCCACCCGCACTTGTGTCGTTCTTTCGTAGGAGCTCAAGAACATAGTGGTTAGGATGATCGCTCCCCATTCCGAGACTGGGAGGTGACACGGGTTCGAATCCTGTCACCGGCTGTGCTGTCTAGGTTTTCCTTGGGTTTTCCGAAGGGTTTCCAGACGAATGTCGGCACAGCTCCCCTGAAAATCGGCTTAGGATGCATACAAACCTCCCTGTCCTCCACTCCTTCCTGCTGTATTCTCTCCATCTGTCCACGTCTGTACGCCGCTCATAGCCACAGTTGCTTCGCGGCGCTAACACGGAATTTAAAAAGATTAAAAAAGACGGAATAGGTTATTACCTCAGTGCTCCTTTAATAGGACTTAGGCACTGATTGAATACCGGGATACCAGGTTGCACAGAGACATCGCTTTATCTGTAGGCGGTCACAGTTCCTCGGTCGAGCACATGGACAGGTATAAGTGAACTCAAAATTAGGTCTCTCAATAGTAAAGTAGAACCGCCATAAATACAATGATGCCAAAAAGGTGCCAGGAGAAAAAGTACCCTTCGATCGATGTACATTGACAATTGATCATGGATGACAATCATTAAGTGGCTTGGAACACGTTTTACACGCGTAAACTAAAAGCAGCAATAAAACGGTTGCCAGCGAATGGTGTTTCACACTCATGGATTGACTGATTGCCTTGGCAATGTTATTGCATAAGAGTGATCATTTTTCTACAGGTTATGATACTCGACGAGCCTACGAACGGAGTGGACATGAAGAGCAAGCAAAAGCTATGGGATTTATTTCAATCCATGCGACAGGATACAACCATCCTCTTGAGCACAAGTGACATGCAGGAGGCGGAGACCTTGGCCAACAGGATTGCCATTTTAGCGGCAGGGAAGCTGCGTTGCTACGCGACACCAACGTTTCTCAGGGCGGCCTTTGGTATGTAATAGATCCTACTATATCATGCTCGTTGGCAGAAGGGCAAGGCGCAGGCGAGCTGGTGCACAATTACAACAGTGAAATCCGAGGCACGGAAGAAAATAAAAAACAAAACTTCGCGATTCATTGACTAATGTGTGCAATTTCCAAATCATAGCGCTCGATTTGCTATTGTGAAGGGGCTCATTATTTCATTCCCGCATCACCAACAGCAATGGGGTAGAGCATCGCCCCCGGCCATCATCCCGTAATAAAGTTATTGTTGTTGGGAACTAAAGGAGGGTAGAAAGTCCAGCGAACCGGAAATGTCAAGGGAAGTGCCTCAGGACGACTATATTTGGAACAGACTATCCTCATTCTAATGTGCTTTTTCTATCCTACAATGTCTATGAACGCTTAGCACGTCATGCCTAATCCTTCAAACACGATGGCTATGATTAGGACGGTGCCCAATAGAAGCACAGTGTATGTTGGATATATCGGCGGCTCACGTCCTCATGCACTAGCATTAACCATATTCCCTTTGCATAACTAAGAGTGTCATGGTTGTTGGTGCAAAATCATTGTATTAGAGACAAACAATGCAAGCAATGATGTCCAAGCAATAATCCGGTCCTAGGGTATCCTAAAAAAAAATAACTGTTGCTGGAGTGGGCGTGATTGGGCGACTTGAATGACGCCTTAAAATCTGACAAGGTATCTGAAGACGACCTTGTACAGTATCGTGTTGAATGGCAGAGCCAGGTCCTTTTGTGCTGCTGAACGCCTCGCGTGGTGTAAAGGATTCCACATCCTCATGGTTCCGCATGGAACGGGAGCGGTACACATGAGCTTCGAGCTTCAAGCAAAAGGTACAACATCCAAGCCAAAGGAGCGCCAACCCGTACAAGGCGTCCGGCAGCGAGTTGTACCAGGGGAATTCACATCGAAGAAACGTTACCCCTTGTTTCCTGGCTCGCGAACACTGTTGCTGACTCTCCCTCTTCTCACGAGGATACATGGTTCAGGCCAATATAGTTGGCGTGAGTTCCAACGCCACCTAATTAACGCTAACGCTTAACGCTACAAGGACCTTACGCTCACACGAGCGCACTGCTAACGACCACCTGCAACATCACGGTGCTCCGAGTGGACAAACTTCCGAAAGTGAACATAACGAAAATGATGGACCAAATATGGACTCTCGAGGGAGTCGGTACCGAAGAGCACGAGACAGAAAAACCGCATCCTGTTACGGAACAATTCGAACGAACAATCGAATACAAAGGAGGTACATACGTGGTTGCTCTACCCGTCTCAATGGAAGACAACAAGGATATCGGATGATTGAGACGGCTCTCACAAGACTCATGAAATCTTCTGAATTGATGACCAACTACGATACATCATCATGGGCCATCATCAGCAGTGGCATGGTATCGTAACATGACTATACTAAAGGGGATACGTATTCCACGGCATTATGGAACAAGCCTCGATTTTACCAACGAAGCACAGCTACACTCCTTATCCGATGCAAGTCTTGCAGCCGATGGCGCAGCAGTATACTTGCGATTCGGACGGAAGTAAACCCGAGCGGTACAACTTATAGCTGCGAAATCTAGGATCGCTCCAGTAAAGAAGATATCATTAGTCAGACTGGAGCTGTTAGGCGCGCTCATGTTATCGAGGCTTGCCAAATACTTGGAGGTCAATTTTAAGATGGAGACTGAGAAACACTTCTGGACGGATTCACCTATCACTTTTCATTTGATACAAGGAGGGAGATTCCATGAAGTGGGAACCATTCATATGCAGCAGAGTCCTGGAGATATGGAAGAATCTGGGAACGGATTATTGACACTACATGCCTACTGATACAAACCCGGCCAATCTTCTGACGAGAGGCATGTCTTCTCAGGGACTGTTAACGGCAGAACTGTGGTGGAAAGGATCATCGTGGTTGAAACATCTCCATTGATGAAAAGCAATCATATCAAAGCTATGACTATCCGGCCGATTCTCTGTCCAAGGTGCCCAAAGTCATTCGAACTTGCTCACAGCAGCTACCGCTGACCGACATAACGCGCTTTAGCAGCGCAACGTGTCTGCACCGCTTCACTGGTTGAATATACTAGGTTTCGTTAACAACGCAAGACGAGGGAGGACGCAAGGTCCATTAAGAACAAACGCAGTACGACGTGCGGAGACGTACAAGATGGAATCTGCTGGAGTTCCGCTCTCATCCGATCAAGCAACTCCTGGGGCGGCAAGTTGCTGGATCTATATCAAGAAGACAATGATCTTCACCTGCCTACCACGCACGCGCCTCACACCTGATTCATTCGTTTTCCACTCATTCCAATAAACCCATCGTTTACCCGTTTCCCACAAACTGAGGATTATGGGCTGTATCTATGTTGACGACCGCCTTTTGCATCAACCTCAACAGCTGCAGAACACTATGTCACTTAATTGCCCTCGCTGCAGAGAGATGATGGTGGTGGTGTTCACAGACTCCAAATCTGCGCTGTAAGCTATTAGAACATAAGGCGCACTCTTTCCTTTTAATGGCGTACAAGCTTGTGCACAAACCAGGACACAGGCTAGTTCTCCTGGGGTTTCCAGCCCACTGGTTGTGTCTTGGGGAATGGACAGGCTAACAGCGCCGAAGAAGCAGCTTCATCCAGGCGACGAACGATATTGCATTGCTGAGACGACCGTCGTTCCATTCTTCGCCGTATAGTGGCACACCTTGTTCCCCGCCAACTGAGAAGCGACATTCTCCCCAATCTGTACTTTCAAGAGTTAGTCCAACGTTCGCGTTCCGGATGCCATGGAGCACCTCTCGTCAGTCATCCGACTAATCGGATGCGACTCCATGTTGCTTTTGCAGCTCAGTGGCATAGGGCTTTCGACAAGTTGACTATCCTAGATGCTGTCACTGTGGTGATCTGGAAGATCTAGAACGCACATCCTTCTCCATTGCCCACACTACAAACCTTTCCTATTCACACTTTCAGTGTCTCTAATTCAGCTGGACTCTGACTATGTCACAATTGCTTGCTCCATAGCGAAAACCAGCCCACAAACGCTCTGCCCTAAAATCACTTGTGAAGTTTCGGACATTATAGGACATCGGTCCCCACCGTGGCGCACCGTGCGACTCAGTATTCCATTTCACCACAGAACCCCCAGGAGTGGGGTAGGGTATTGCCTCCTGGCGATGAAACTCCTAACTCGTCGTAATTTAAATAAAGTTGTTTTTGTTGCATCGCTGTATTTTCAACCCTTCATCATCTATAGGAGCGACCTAACAGCAGCGATGCGGGAAATAAGAGCCACATTTGACGTACCCGATGATATCTGTCGTGCGATATGTAAACTTCCGTGACCCAGCGAAGCATTAAAGCTTATTCATTATGTATAAGTGTAGGACGGATTAAAGGTTTTCCTACGAATTTTTAAAGGTGCTTCTAAATGCCAAATGTTCTGTTCTAGGGCTCGGCTACCAGATGCAAATCGAAAAGCTTGGCACCGCAAAAGGAAATGATATCTTGACTCTCGTGCGCAAAATCGCACCAGAAGCAAAAGTTACAAGCGAGAACGACAAGGAAATGAAGATTGCATTGCGAACCACGGACCCGAAGGGTTTCGATAGAATGTTTGCAGCCCTGGAAGCTCACAGCAAAGCACTGAGAGTAGGGAAGACGGGGGTTACAGTCGTTACCATGGAAGACGTCTTGGCCACGTAGGTTCCCGATGGCTCTTAGTGTCATCAACACAACGCACAAGTACCACATTCCTTAATCATTGAATGGACATTTATTTCTTGGAGTAGGAGCGTGCCTATTGGAGATAATTCGTGGCGTGACCAGACAACTATGATCATGATGCTACTACAACGACATGGTCTACCCTCGCGTGGGGTTCCTTGATGTGCGCAGAAACGTCAGCACGGAACGAACCGTATTGAAAGCGACGGTCGCAACCAGAAACCTATTAATGAAGCTCCATGCTCGGCATCGACTGGCAATCCACTTGGCTAACGTTTTCGTTCGAAAAGGGCTTAGATATTAATTAACCGTATTTTAAAGGCGAGCGCTGCTTGGCATCTGCGGAGACTCAGGGTGATAACGAGATCAGCATGATGTGGCTCCCTAACCTAAGGAGTGAAAAGGCCTCGCTCACAATAGAAAAGCGCCGTCCAGACGGTCGCGCCGCATCCTTTTTCTCAAGGCTGTAATCTGATTGGTGGTGTAAGGAATTACGTTTTCGACTCAACATCTGGTGTCTGCTCTTGTCATGAATTCAACCGAATAGCAGCCGAACCGAACTGAGTCACTAGTGCGCGTGGTTAATGGACAACGTGGAATAAGATGACACCATAGTTTCGAAATGGACTGGAACGGCTCAGACCGTCCCTTTAATGCTCATCAAGGTCATCAGTCTTATCTAACCAATTTGTACTGTTTCTCGCAGATGTGTCAGCGAGATGTAAATGATATCCCAGGTAAAAATATTAGGCATATCCGGATGGTGATCATGACGTGAGGACGCTAACGCAGAGAAAATGCAAACTAAGAACGAGTTAAAGTGATGGGGTTGAACGTGTAGTTCACATTTTATTTGATCTCCTTTTTGTTGCTGTGATACATGTAATTGAGAAGCAACGCATAGTCTGCATTGCTGGTCTTCATTAAGTCTGTTCCATTGTGTCTGTCCGCTGGACTAAGCACGACGGACACAACTACTCTGCCCAGGGTCCAAAACAGTTCTTACGGATATCCTCCGCACCAGTGTATTGCGACCTTGCTCTCAATTCCTCACTGGAATCCCATATTTGTCCGACGGCTTCCAACATTCAGGCACTTCACAGCTTCAATACAACGAAGTAATACCCAAGGCATGGTTAGGATGCAGGTCAAAGGGATCATTCATGGGGTCAAGTTAGCAGTGGAATTGAGTCAAAACTAGAAAAAGGGCTTTCTATGGGCCATGGCTATCGCAAACATGTCGATACCTTCATCTATACTTTCATTCAGGCGCTGACTCAGGAAAAAACATTGCAAGAGAACTTAGTCGAACCTGGGGCATCAGGCGCCGCGCAGGTGCGTCCCAATTAAATTGACCTTTGAACATGCTCCTTCCCGCAATCAACTGTACGAGCTGCCTGTAAGAACACGTGCAACCCTAGCTCAGAAATGACATTGCACAAGCCGATCACAGTGCGCAGACTTTCCGGGAACTGTGCGACGCCATGCCACCCGCGCACCGGTCGTCAAAGCCGCTCCCAGATTGGCCTTGTCTGAGTGACGCTTCCTCGGATTTCTAGGGAGGGAATTCCGGTATACTCTTAGCATCCGTCTTATGCTCTTACCATGCATTCCATGTAATCGCACGGAACCTTGTCCAACATTTTTGCCTCGGATTTATAGCGATATTGTCGTGATAAACGAGGAGTAAAACGGCACCATAGTTTGGGAATGGACCGCAACGGATGTCCCTTTAAGGCTGTTTCACACTGCTGCGTCTTAAAGCCCCAGGACAGATTTTCTCAGGTAAAGAAAATTTGATTGGCTCCGAAATGGGAGAGGATGATCAGTGACGAAACCAAAAATAAAATGAGCACGCTGTTCCAGCGTTCCTTCGGTCTCGCGTCCGCGCTTATCATAGTCTGTTAATCTATCGCGGAATGATAGAGGAGAGTCTTCTCTTCGTCTGGAAAGATAACAATATGGAAGCGACGTGCTCGAACAACTGAAAACATTCATGTGTACACCATGAGGTTCCTCCTATCATTATTTCGAATGGGATTTGTTTTATTGGTCGTACCGGTACAGGCGGTGAGTGGAACATGCTCGAAAAATGAGATGATTGATCCACACTGGATGACACACTTGAGCGATATAATAAATGTTTTGGGTAACGTGACTCTTGGGCTCACTTAAAGTGCGCCCTTGAGCATTCCTCGTGATGGCTAAACTGAATCCCTGGTTTATCTCGATAAATATCGTATTTCTCATGAATTTGTTACCTCGGAATCACTGAAGTCGGGGACAGCAAGTACGTGACACAAGCAGCACGAGTAAAAAATGTTCAACGCAGAGATGATGGCTAAGGAAGGGTCTTCTTGTCCTTGGGTGTCCTTTTCTTCTTGTCGCGGGCACCTTGGGATCCTCAACTTCCTTGTCAACACAGGCGCTTGGCGTCCCGTGTTGGAAGATCTACACCTTCACTTCACTTTACGGTCCGAAAGAGTCATCGTGTGGTTACAGAAATTCACGGGAAATAGCATACCTGTTGGGATTAGCGTCATCAGGAGCTTCATTATTATAGCCATCATAGGGAATGCTCAAGGGACACTGTAAATGAACCCACAGATCCCCTTACAATGCATTTATTTTCTTGCTCAGGTGTCTCATCCAGTGTCTCTCTTTCTCGTTCAGGACATTTCCTAAATCGAAATGCTTTCAGTCGTTCGAGCACGTCGCTTCCACATTTTTATATTTTCAGACGACGACTCTGCTCTATCATTCCGCGATAGATTAGCAGACTGTGATAAGCGCGGACGCGAGACCGTAGGCAGGCTGGAACAGCGAGCTCATTTTCTTGTTATTTTGGTTCCGTCACTGATCATCCTCTCCCAATTTCAAGCCAATCAAATCTTCCTTACCTCCTGAAGAGAAAAATCTGTGGGGCTTTAAGCTTGCGTTCACACGCTTTTCATCGCGGAACAGGTCACGTTACTGCTGTGCCCTACTGGAAATAGTTCAATTCAAAATGGCACAGAAATCTCATTCGGTTTAAGGTGATATCGCATTCACAATTCTTATTGAAAGTGACCAAAATTTCCCAATTTTGGACAATTTTTGATAAATACGATATCGAAAATAACGTGAATTTAGTGGGCTTCAGTGAGAAATCACTGTAAATGTAAATGGGGATGAAGTGAAACAACGCTCAATCACACCCATTACAGGCCGGTCTAGTTTCCCATTGGGCCAATGCGCTGCAGCAAGGATTTTCTCATTTAAATTAAGCTTGGAATTCTCATCGTCGATGCACCCTTTGAACGCGGGGTAATCGATTGTGCTGCATCTGCAGAAAGCTCGTTTTTGCTGTAATAAGGAGTTACACTAGATGCCGTTTCTTACATACAGGGTGTCCCCGCTAAATGCGAACATATTTCGTAGCCCTGGACAGAAAAAAAAAATCCGTTCAATATTTTCTTTATTTTGTTCATCGCGCATCTTAGAAGACGCTGAGGCGTCGCTTATGATCACAGTTGTCTCGCGACGTAAAATCACCAATTATTAGTCCATACAAAAGTGCATGCTTAGTTACATTTGAGTTACATTGGTATTATAGCATGTTCAATAGCAAACACATTCAGCATGTTGCTCTGTTTTTGACGGGCCTATTTTCATAGCCTAAAAAGCAATAACTTACCATAGATCTTTATTTATCTTTATAAGCACGTCACCGTCGACGTTGGCTCCTCTTGCCCTCATGTCACTGAACCATGTTAGCACTGCCTTCTCCGAAGAGACGTTCTTTTCTGGCCTTGCAGGAATAGCGCCGACAACAGGAAGTTTTAGCCCCTCCTATAAATCTTTAAGCGCCGTGGACAAAGCAGATATTCTGATATCTAAAGAAAATTCCCTCTGTCCCTACAAAAAAAGTAAAAGTAATTTTAATAATATTTGCGACTAAATGCATTGCCACAAGAAATAGTCCCTTTCGGGAGAAAATGCACGGGAGTAAATGAATGTCAGAGTGGAGACTGCATTTCACGCTCTATTCTAAGAGTCCCAGGTACATAATTCGTGTCCACGCATGAAAATACTTTGCATGAAACCGTCAACCATGATATATCGAGTGATATAAAATCTTGCGACATACACAGGGCATAATTTGCGAAGAAAGAAGCGTTAACTGTTCCGTATACTCTGTGTGGGTAGAAAATTTCTAAGTTGGCTGAGTTATACAGCGTTATGCCATCAAATTGACCAAGAGCACTTATTTACGTAGACTGTGGCATTCGGACGACCATTTACGAAATTCAGTGACAATTTGCTGTCCTACACAGTAAATTCAAAAACACCCTTTTGGGTATAAACTGCTTACACCTTTTTGTCCTATGGCTGGCACCCTTTTTTACACCGCATCAACTGTAACACCCTTTCAAAAAGGTGTATTGTGCAAAAAACACCTGTTTAAACACCCTTTTAGGAGGGTGTTTAACACCCTTACACCCTTTCGAAAGGGTGTAAGCTCCCGCGGCAGCATGCCGAGCCATGCAGTCCGACGTTTTTGCTTGTATGGCAACAACCACCCTAGCGACGGCACAGTTCCAGCCGTGGTTCCACAGCAGAACCTAAACTGGAGCGCAGTGCGTCACTGGCAACCCTCATCGTCCTAGCAACACTGAGTGAGCAAAAAAAAAAAGAACAATTCAAATAAAATGAAAACAAAACAGTTAGACAGATGTAAGGCAAGAGGTGAAGATCGCAACATCGTAACGCCGTCCGTGCTCGTGAAATGAGCGGCGTTACGATGCTGCCATCTTCAGACGATGCCTGTAATGAGCCCGAGCACTCTCGGTAGCCTAAATTGGCGTACCAGATTGATCATATACTGAAATGCAGTTCGTTGGAGTATATTCGCTAAGCTTAGTGCGGTAAAACTCGTCTGTAACGGTGACGAACATGTGTCTTTGCAATTAACACGTACGCCTGTAACGAGTCAAGATATCCGCGAGCTTCCTGACATCCCTCCCTATCAAATATTGTGTTTTCAACTCAAGCTATCGTCTATAATGTGATTACCTAATGAGCGGAGCTGTCGAGCCAATGTAATTTTTCTCTCACGAATGAAAACACCGTTTTCAACACCAGTGTAGAAAGGGTGTATATAACGTAAACACCTTTTTCGACACCAGTGTTACTTGAAGGGTGTAAAGACAGGTGTAAACGCATAAAAACACCCTTTTTGATACAGCACTTGGTGTCATAAAGAGTGTATTTTCTCATACACCTTTTTTAGCACCATTTTTGCGGCCTTTGGTTATCTTTGTGGAATAAAATGTGGTGTATTTGCTTAAAAACACCTTTTTTTACCCAGAAAGGGTGTTTTTCAATTTACTGTGTAGGGACTAAATGTCGGGGTTGGGGAACTAAAGTAGGGAATAACTGCAATCTAGGGGACTATAGAAGCTGCAGATGATAGAAGCTTGGTGGGCAGAACGAATTTTTCCTGAAGTCTGACGCATACTCTTCCCTTATTTCCAGCGGTCAGCTTGCACTCGGTTGAAGGCATAGCCGGTCTACCACTCCCGTACAATTATAGACTAAGTTCACTTCGCCTATAATAACGTTAGTCGGTGTCGTGAGCTATCTTGAAACGTGGCGTGCAGATTGAACATGCGTCCTCGTCAGTAACCACGGGTGACTTGCAGGTTATGAGGACCACTGTTCAACCGCCAGCGGCCATAGTATCCACCGTAGAACCTGCATGTTCTTGACCTATTTGTGCAAGAAAATATTTGTCGTTGTGGGATAAGCAAATTGCGATATTAGCGAGGAGGGTTTACATCGGGAGCGAATGGTTCCCGAGCAAAGGGGCCATAAAATGAGCTTGTTAGTTTAACCAGTGTCGTATTAACGACGTTCGGTATATTTATGTTTTTGTCGTGCATGACTGGAACGACCGACGAACATCGTTGTTGCAAGCCCTCGCGAACGCCGTGTAGAAAGCTCGGTATATCAAAACGATTTACGCGATGATTACATCTAACTAACTATTTACGCAAAGCGCTCGCAACGGACGTGCTCGTCCCTATCTGCCGCAGGCAAGCGACGTCCCGTGTCGGAAACGCGACACTTGCTCGGAGGGACAGAGTGCAAAACAGGTGCCAAGCAGGCGGTTTGGAAGCACGGCGTCCGGTTTACAGCAGAGCGTCGTCAGGGAGGTGGGCGGCACATGCACTGGACTGGGAGAGTGCGTTCGATTAAGGAGGTGGTCGTGTAACGGACGGGACACACTCGACCACAATCGTGTTCTTCGCCAAAAGGAGAGGCCGGATCCACACAAGGAAAGCAGATTCAATACAATGCTACAGGGAAGATAAAAATGCACTTGGTACTGAAAAAGTATCACGTGGGCTTCAGATGGGCTGTCAGCTTCGAAGCGTTTAGATTGGTAACTACAATCATTTTAGTCCCTGCTGACATACACTACCACAGGCGTGATGTTGTCGCAAGAAAAGTGTAGTAATGGTCGTCGAAACTGCATTGGACGACGTTTCGTACAAGAACCGCTTCAAGTTTCCCGAGTTCTGTTGTAGTCTATCATGCAATGCTTCAACTGCCTAGTAATTTAAAAAAAAGGAAATACACAGAACAGGGATCTAAAAAGAGGTATTTGTCGTACATTTTGTGGTGTTAGAACCAACTGTAAAAATCGTTCCTGCGAGGTGAATATACAGTGAAATATGATCACACGGGCGACCTCACACGCACACTTGAGAACCTACGTCGGCTTCCGGAATCAAAATGTGGAAGCCGTAGTGTTAACAAAAAGGAGGTATTATAGTGGTTAACGTGTTGCCGCCTCTCTTGCAGTGTCGGCTCTGGTGACGTAATTGAAGGCGCCACCGGTGAGTGGTTCTGTGTTCTTTGCAATATTGTAGCTGCACGGATAACTGCGGTTGAGCATTACATGGGCCGTGCAGAGTTTTTAAAGTACCGTGGAAGGACTGAAAAAACGACAAGAGACAATGGAACATTCTGGCGCAATCCCGTTGCTAAGCAATCTCGCTGGTCAGGAAAGCTTCTTCCCCTGACTGCCAGTCAGTAGCGTCATGTCAGTCACCTTTTTCTTTTTTTAGTTTCTTTGTGCGTCACCCCTCCCGCGTCTGAACTAGTCGTTCAAAATTGAGGTGTCTTTTGCAATATACGGGTGCGAATGATAAAGTATTTGCCCCTATTTTTTGTCAGCCCAAATAATGTACATACAGGTAATTACAAATATGCGTACTATTCTATGTACCTTACACTATTTTACCACATAGTCCTCACATCGCTCCAGACATTTGTCCGATCGCAGCGCTAAACTTGCGATGCCCCTGATGTAGAATTCGTCCGGCTGACTGCGGAACCACCGTCGGACTCCTGTCTTCATCGTTGCACGTGAATCGCTGTCCTGCCAGGAACTTCTGCAGCGGACCGAAAACGTGTAAATCACTAGGGGCGAGGTCCGGACTGTATGGTGGGTGGTCCAGAATCTCCCAGTGAAATGACAGGAGCTTGTGGGCGGTTATGATTTCCACATGTGGCCTCGCATTGTCGTGGAGGACAACCGCGTTGTCCACATCGAGAATCCCTGGGCGTTTTCACCTGATGGCAGCCCGCAGACGTGACAGTGTGAAGCAATAACTCTGGTGCACACGCCGATCCGCTTGCACCATTGCATCCACGAGGTAACGTTGTCTTCAGTCAGTGACGCAAGCGGCCTGCCCGGACACTCATTGTCATGCACCTCTTCACGGCCTTTTGCAAACTCACAACACCACCACCTCACACTTCTCAAAGCGAGACACCTTTTTCCATAAGAGAGCTGCATTTCCCTGTGGATTTCGATGGGCATTCGTCCCTTCCTCCATAGAAAACGAATCACACTTCGTTGCTCGTACGCCGTGGACATGTCAAGCACAACCGCCATCTTCAACAACTAACATCAGCGCCGTGCCGCGGAGCTACCGGCAGATAAGGCCTGGCCGGTCCAAGAAAGGTCCACCGCTGGGAATGAATATGTTGACTTCCCATTTACAGCCGTAATTTGGCTTTAAAGAATAGGAGCAAAGACCTTCTGATTCGCCCTCGTGTGTGTATATATATATATATATATATACGCTACAAAATGGAGGTTCGAACGACCAGGATGTCGTATATAGACAGGGAGGAAGGCGGAGCCTCCGCCGAAACCTAGACTTCCCCAGACTCTTTCCCCCACTCCCTACTTCAGTCCCTGGTGCCTTTTTTCCGTATATATATACATGGACCTTCTGGCGTCATCCGGTCAAACGGTGCCTACCTGCGTACTGCTGACGATGACCCAATACGGCCTAAACAGCTGTCCAGTACTGAAAATTCGACGTCTGACTTAAAAACATGCTATACGTGCAGCCATAGAAATAATAAGGAAAGAGGCTAGAAGAGAAGCTGGGAGAGAGAGTGATGGGGGAGAGCAAACGAGTTGTACAGAGGCAAGACCCTCTCGCAATGTCTAAGTCATGTAGGCGCCATGATCGAGATTCTGGATTCAACCGGATTTGCCACATCCTTTTCACGTGCGAAGACCAGGTGCCTTCGGCGCAATGACATCCAATCCAATTGAAGTCGCTTCCGCTTCCGCTGGGCTCCGGTGTCATACCGTGTGCGAAATGGATTGTTTTGTCTCCCATCACCAGTGCGCTTGGCCGCCTTAAGGAATGAGTACCGTGCGGTTTAAATCTTGTGCTGCGACATGAAAGAACGGCGCACGGAACTCGTAGGAGAAACCGTTCGTGCCAAAGCTAGGCCTATCGTATCGATCATGGCAGCTCCCATGTTGAGATGCCCCCCTTCGCTGTCTTGGTTTCTAGTTATTATGAGAGTTCTGTGACGTGCAGCCAAAGAGCTCCTGCTATTTTTTCCATTATATGCATATATATCAAAGTACGTACACTCCTCAGGGTGCTAAACATGGATTTTAATAATGAATGGCTCCAATTCTGATACCTCACATTTCACAGAAACATCTAAATCTCAATGATGAGTCTCAGATGAGTTTCCACTAGTCGTCTAGTAGTCACAAACGCTTTCCGACATATGACGTCTGTTCTGTCTTGTTCGCGCATTGTTTGTTGTATTTAACTTTTAGTATTTGGTAGATTTGGTGGAGCCACCACATCAATCATGCATTCAGCTTTGTCTTCTGAGCTCACGCGCTTTTACTCCATGTTCGAGCATACTGTTCGGACGTTCTTTTCTGCTATCTATTATGGGTGAAATAAGCACAGTCTTTTCACCTCTTTGCGAAGTTTAACTTTCTGACTGGTCAGTTTCTTCGAATTCTGATGGAGTCAGAATAACGTCCGCCCGGCCGCATAACCCGCCTGTAAAAATGACATGTTTGCTGCTCTCGCAGCTTCATTATTAAGAAAAATATAGTAAATAAAAAAGACACCCTGTATAGCCGATTGGAAAACTGCGCTATTTATAGCCAGATCTGAATCTTCATACTTCATTCATGCTACGATTGCTATCTGAATGTTCTGCATTTTCAGATGATGACCTGGAGCGCGTCAGCATTCCTAGTCGTGGTAGTTGTCCTCCTTCACTGCAACTTCGAGCTCTGTTGCTGAAGCGCTCATCTCTTCTGTCTCAGAACTGGCTAATCGTGGTGCTCAGCTTCGCTATGGTCATTATCCTCACTCGTATTGTAGCGGCATACGATCACAACATGTACGAGAACATTGCAGCTTCACGTAATAGTAGTACAACGTACAGCGAGCCAGTTGACTTCTCCCCCACTGGAGACTCTTTCCTGCATTATCTCCCAGAAAGAGAAGAGTTCGCAACAGCATACTACGCTCCTGTTTTGAAAGAGGCTTCCATTAACCTTCGCGTATTTGACGACGAAGACACAATTCTGGCAGAACTAGCGCGATCCGACCGTCAACTGCCTTATGTGTTTGGAGGGAGCATGGTGAGACACCCAAAGTAAGGACCCTCTGCATATTTTGCGGAAGTTGCACTCACTAGTGTGCTTCATATGACGACTATACAAGCGGTTTCTCCTTGCAGCGATAGCGATCCATACAGGTAAGTTTCGCACATTAAAGCATAATATACGAGTGGGCGATATACTAAAGTCGGAATGCGTGCTCAGCGGTTGCACGACGTAGGTGGAACTTTGTATTGTTTCAGTAAAAATATCTAAAAATATCTCTCTCTATTTTGATTGGTTCGACAAACGGTTTCGTGCATTCCGTGTTATACTGAGTATTTCACGAACATCCCCTGACTGACTAATTCGCAAACAGGTGGGGCTATTGAAAAGCTCTCTGCCCAGTGGCCGTATACGATATATCGATCAAGAACTGATATGCAACACGGCGTAATATTGGCTAACCCAGTATGGGAGCTTTTTTTAAATATTACCTCACACGCTTTGCAAGCTCTGATTAGCGATCGGGACCTTCAGTGAAAAGCTTTCCAGAAAACCTGCGTCGACACTTCGTGATTCTCTTTTTTAGCAATTAATTGATGTAGTTAATCGAGTAGTAGTTAATTAATTGGTTACATATTTCGTGATGAACACAGTAGAAGAGGACAGACTAGCTTGTGCGAGTACGGAGAGGAAAGCACCCTTGAACTTGAAGACACAAACTAGAAAGACGACATACACACGACACAACAGACATTCCTCTTTCTGTAGTGTCTGTGGTCTGTGTCATTCCTTCGTCAACCTCAAGCATGATGCCCTCTTCGACATATTTCTTACGTGGAGCTATGTTCCAATTAACTCTCTCGCTCATCTGTTCCGCCGCAAATTGTTGTTGATCCCCCTGGTTCATTCCCGGGCGCTACCGAGGGTAACTTCTCTAACTACTCCCGACTTTTGCTCACGGAAAAAGAGAAAGTACTTCCATGAGTATCAAAACTGATGCTGATGAACATGCAAAATATGGAAAAAAAAGTATGATAAGAGAGATGGGCACTAAGGCAGTATGTCCGAGCTCAGCAAGGAGCGACGGAAGGGGGCTGACTCCCACAAGACGAGCTCGAGCAGGGAGGTCGCCCACGCGGCGCACCGCCCTCCAAGGTTCCTAGTTGACGCGATTCACGGAAGGGTATGTCGAAACGGCTGCCTAGTTCGCGTTTTTACCATCCACTAAACTACAAAATAGTCTGTATTCGCGTTGACACGAAAGACTGGTGACTTTGGGGGCCCACGTTGATTCGTTCCGAACTCTGGTTACGCTATCGTGAACTTTACCGTGACCTTTTTTGCATACGTGCTTTGTGACGACGCCTGGGGAGCTATTCTCGTCAATGTAAGCTACCTGCTTACTTTACACGTCACGAGCTGCTGGGCTGAACCCAGTGGCGGATGCAAGGGGGGCAATTCCGCCCCCCCCCCCAAACGTCAGTTTATACGAGGGGCGATCAAGTCAAACCGGGACTTTCTGTCTCCTGAGTGTACAAATGGTTCGCGCTACTTTTTTTTTCATCATTTTCACACGCGACAGGCATCCGCGTTCACCACGTAGTGGTCCAAAGTTTGTGCAAAACAGGAGACACGTTCTAGACAAGATGGCCGGCAACGAGGTGAGCGCGCACATCGAACAGCGAATTGTCATGAAGTTTCTCGTGAATGAAGGCGTCAAGTCATCTGATATTCACAGAAGACGTATGGCTACGATACACTTAGCCGCAGCAAAGCGTTTGAGTGGTGGAAACGGTTCCGAGACGGCCGTAGATCAGTGGAGGACGATCCCGGCCGGGGCGGCTCAGAGCCCATTGTCAGAGTTCCTGAGAACATCCAACTTGTGCAGCGCCTGATCCTCAAGGACCGACGGATAACATGTCTCGAACTAGCTCGAAAGACTGTCCTTTCTGTGGGAACGTTGAACACTACTATTCATGGACACCTCCAGTTTGGGAAAGCCGTGCCTCATCTCCAAAGGAGTCCTCCTCCTACAGGACAATGCACGCCCGCATACCGCGCATCTCACGACACGCACCTTAGAGGAACTTTGCTGGGAGTTGGTGCCACATCCCCCTGACAGTCCAGACCTCGCCCCCAGCGATTTCCATCTCTTTGGGCCACTGAAGGCGTTCCTTGGGGGCCGCCACTTCAGCTGCGACGACGAGATCAAGAATGCGGTCCGATCACGGCTGCTACGCGTCGGTAAGGATTTCTGCGCTGCTGGCATCCAAGCCCTCGTGAAACGCTGGGACAAGTGCATTGGTGCAGCTGGAGATTATGTTGAAAAATAAAACTAATTTCTCGCCTGTAAGTTCATTTTACTTTTGCGAAAAATGAAAAGTCCCGGTTTGACTTGAACGCCCCTAGTACATTGAATTTCCCTCTTTCTCCTCCCGCACTACGCGCTCTGACAAAGAAACCCCCCTCCCCCCCAAACCGAGGGTCTGGATCCGCCCCTGGCTGAACCACAGCGACAAGTCTGGCTGAACGATCAGCCCATTTCTCAGGACATTTATTCGCAGCGCATACACAGCGTGTGGAGCATCACAGCTTGTGATCTACAGTGGCGCTGTGTACCGGATTTAAATAGGTTGTATGGGAAAGAAGGAGAAGGAATAGTACCTCGGTTTAAACGTCCTGATATTATAGTTGCTATTGAATATCTCTCATAAACGGAAGTTCTGACAATTTTGGCGGGACATGTGTGGTTGCGGGCTGTCTTTTTTGCGGTCAAAAAGTGGCGCCACACCCAATACCGCGCTACGACAAACATTGCTCGCTGAAGCTGTCCCCTCGGTGTCCCTTTTTTTTTTGTGTCGGTGTTGTTTCGGTGTCCCAAATTTTCCCTAGCTCACGGGCTCATGTTTAGACATACGTCACTTTGACGTAGGTAGTGACGTAGTATCTTACTTTTTGGCGCTGAAAAGTAAGCACCGAAAAGAGGTCAATTACTTTGTACGGGGACGGCGGTAACTATGGGTATGGCGTACAGGCCTCGGACTACGAGTTGTTTTTGCCTTCAAATACGTTTTCTTACCTACCTTCTACCTACCTTCTCCTACCTTCTTCATACGTAGTGCACCGCTCTCCGATGCAGCGTGTTTCGTCACATCGACGATTCAAGCGATGACGTCTCATAGACTAGTAAGAGTATGTCCCTTACATGGACAGAATTACGAATAATGTAATGGTCGTTTCGTGCGGTTTCCTCACACGACTCATTTCAAGGGGAGGGGGGGGGGGGGCGCTGTCTGGGTTGCGGACACTGAAAAATACGAATGCAAGGGGAAGACAACGAAATCAGTTTCACTTAATAACAAATGGCGTTGCACAGGCGTTGCGCGTAAACAAGAAATTACAAAAAACTGCACGGGGAATAGTGATTGTTTTGCGCCACTCTGTAGGGTTCAGAAGAACCAGCATGCAAGGCTGAATGAGAAGAAAGGTTTAATGTGGCAGGCAGGCCACAACTGAACGAATGAGAATGATGCACGCGCTCATTGGGAAATCATGCGCGCGATACGCGTCGTGATGAAACGTTTATGGCGGGGCTCGTCGTGCATTTCCGTCGGCTGCTACATGCCCCCCTCCCCCCCACCCGACCCGCTAGTGGCAGCTTGAAGCTGTCGGCCCACGTGTCGTGTCTCTCCCTAGGCTTCGGGCATAAAGGGGAAGGGATGGTTGATGCCGGGAGACAAGATGCGTTGGAGAGAAACGGTGCCAGTCTGAGAAATCGGCGGTATAGGAGGCGACGGTGG
This sequence comes from Ornithodoros turicata, assembly GCF_037126465.1. NCBI lineage: Eukaryota > Metazoa > Arthropoda > Arachnida > Ixodida > Argasidae > Ornithodoros > Ornithodoros turicata. The sequence goes on along the minus strand of NW_026999378.1, from coordinate 931,847 downwards.
CAAGGTCCATCTAGGCAGGCTTTAGCCTGTCGACAGCAAACACGTCTTCTGGGCCGTTGATAGAGATGCGTAAATTTTTGCCCTGGCAGCCGAGGACGAGATGAGGACCGGAGTAGGGCGGCGTGAGCGACTTCCGCACGGTGTCCATGCGCAGGAAAGCGTGTGTTGCGGATGGCAAGTCTTGGGAGACGTGAGAACGGCGGGTGGGGGAAGCGCGGTAGCAGCGGCTCGGAGCGTATCGGGAGAGGGCACTACGAAGTCGGCTGGAAGACGTAGAGCACAGCCGTACATACGGTCAGCCGCACTGCACCCGATGTCGGTCTTGACGGCCGCACGGATACCGAGGAGTACACTCTTAAAAATGAACTTCACCACATAGCACGCTCCACTAGCCAACCATCATCCCGAATGACAACGTTCTCGCCCTAGATTTGTTGAAAACGGGAGGCGGAGCCTATTTTGCGCCATTATGCACGGCACAGAATAGGCTCCGCCTCCAATTTTCAACAAATCGGGAGCGAGAACGTTGTCATTCCGTGTGATGGTTGGCTATAGGAGCGTGCTATGTGGTGAAGTTTATTTCTAAGAGTGTACCAAAGGCAGGTGGTGTACCCAGTGTACCCTGTCTTTGTGAGCAATGAGGGCGGCCTTCAAGTGGCCATGAAGGAGCTCTACGAGGCCGTTGGATGCAGTGTGATATGATGTGGTTCGGACGCGAGTTGTTCTGAGGAGGTTGGTGAGGTCCTTGAACAAAAGGCTCTCGAACTGTGGGCCCCGGTCCGTAGTGACCTTGGACGGCACGACGCGACGAAGGTGTTGGCGACGGTCTCTGCGGTGCAGTCTTCCATCGGCGTGGCCTTGGGCCAACGTGTGAAGCGGTCGACAGCGGTTAGGATATAGCGGTAGCCAGCAGATGGCGGGAGTGGGCCGACTATATCAAGATGCACGTCGGGACTAAGGTGTGGGGGACTCAGGTGTGGCGGTGGACCTTCCTTCGCACGCTGGCAGCGGCGGGAGAAGCGAACCCAGGCGCGGACGTCTCGGTTGATTGAAGGCCAAATGATGCCGTCCGCGACAAGCTTCTGAGTTGTCTAGATGCCAGGGTGCGATAAGTCGTGGAAGACAGCCGTGAAAGACAGCCCGGCGACACGTGACATGAAGGAAAGTCCTAGGTTGGGGAGTCGATGTGTCACAACAGGTGGTAACGGAAGTGCCGGGAATGGGAAAGTCTTTGCAGTTTGGATGGATGACACTCCAAATTCGCACTTTTGTGCATTAACAACGATGCCGTGAGCGGCCAGGCATGAGAAAAGCAGGCTGAGATGATGATCGTGCTCTTGTGGAGGCGAGCTGGCCACAAGCAAGTCGTCCATGTACGCGAAGACGAAGGCAAGAGCCCTGATGATGCTGTCTATAAAACGTTTGAGCTGCGTTGCGGAGACCAGATGGCATTCGCGGAAACTCGTACAGCCCAAACTGAGTCGTAATTGCCGTTTTCTTGATGTCTATAGGGTCGACGGGGATCTGATGATATGCTTTCATCAGATCGATCTTACTGTATATGGTAATGCCCTAGAGGTTGACCGCGAAGTCTTGCAACCGCGGAATGGGGTGACGGTCAGGCACAGTAACAATGTTCAATGCACGGCAATCACCGCAGCGGACTCAGTCGCCGGTCTTTTTGGGCACCATGTGTAAAGCAGAGGAACAATTGCTGGAGGAAGGTCTGGCTACACCGATGGAAAGCACATGCTCAAATTCCGCTTTTGCAGTCCTGAGCTTTTCCGGAGCTAGCTGACGTGCCCGGGTGAAAACAGGGGCTCCGGTGGTCTGTGTATAGTGGATGACATCCTGTGCGACTAGGCGCTACCAATCTGGTGGTTGTGTGAGACTGGGGAAATCCTTGAGGACGGCAGCGTATGGCGAGTGAAGGGCAGAGAGATGACGCTGAGAGGGGTCGCAGAATGTACGGAGATAGCCTGAACTGACAGATAGGGGGACGTGTCTACCAGGCGCTTGCGGGCGCCCGCCACAGAAAAACTCAAATGGTGTAAGAGGCCGGCGCCCAGGATAGCGTGGCGGACGGCGGCCACAGAGAAAAGCCACGGGAACGTTCTGCGAAGGCCCAGATCGAGGGTGGCAGATAGCTGTCGGAAAGCGGGAATGCCGGTGTTGTTGACAGCCGTAAGATGGCTGCATGGCTGGGCGACGCCTGTCACTTTCTGAAGCGGGGAGAACGCTCACTCCGGCGCCGGTGTCAACGAGGAAGCGAGTCTTTGATGGCCGGACGACAACGTTGAATAGGCGGCTGCTGGGCGTGGTGGAGACAGTCGCAGCCGCTTACGGTTCCCGGGCAAGTTTTCCGTCCAAGCACAGGGTCGTGTGCACCGACGGGCCTCGGACCCGTACCGCTGGTGGTATCAGCAAGGGCCGATGGGCTCGTCTGGCAGAGGCCGACGAGGCGAACAGCGTTGACTGAGGAAGCGGGACGCGCAGCGCGGACGATTGCGTCGGCGACGCCTGGGCGAAACGGGGTCTGCGTTGGAAGGCGCGCGTACTGACAGGACAGACGCTACCATGGCGGAGAGACAGCTAAAATCTTCGCGCATTTGGGCTTTGGAGTACCTGGGAGGAGAAGTTAGCTGGACTTGGGCGGATGGTGAAGGCGCCGCGGGGGAAACAGCTGAAGGCAACGGGGGGTGCGGCTCGTGTGGCTGAGATGGACGAATGAGGAACACCATGATCTTGTCTGTAAGATCACCTAGGCCTTGCCATGGCAGAGTCGACGCAGACGCAAGGATCATCTGCACGGTTGTTGGTAACCGCTGGCGGAAGAGTTGTTTGAGGAGGCTGACATCGAAAGACAGCGCTCGCTCACCAAGTAGCCCCCGCACGTGGCGTAATAGCTCAGATGGACGGCGGTCGCCAAGATCTTCGAAAGACAGTAGCTCTTGGGAGCGCTTGCGTTCCGAAGCCGTGGTTCGCTCGCGGATGGTGGTCTTGAGCGTCGTACTGGTTGGCTCTGGGTGAAGCAGAAAGAATGTCGACCATTTGGACGGCAACGTCTTGCGGCTGTACGCTCACCACATGACGAAACTTGATCAGCTGTGATGTTATGCCCCCGAGGGCGTACTGACATTCGACCTGCAGGAACCATACGCCAGGACTGTGACCCCATGGTGTAGTGCTGGATCGACGATGGCAGTGAGGCATCGTGGAGGCGGAGGGTGTTGGAGGTGCTGGTGGCTGCGCCATGTACGCTGCAGCATGCGGTTCACCAAACCGTATGGTACAGAAGGACCAGCAGGCAAGGCTGAATGAGAAGAAAGGTTTAATGTGGCAGCCAGGCCACAACTGAACGAATGAGAATGATACGCGCGCTCGATGAAAAATCATGCGCGAGATACGAGTCGTGATGAAACGTCTATGGCGGCGCTCGTCGTCCATTTCCCTCGCCTGCTACAACTCCGCCACCTCGCTGTTCGCTATCTCGTTTACAACGCGATCCTTACACAAGATTACTTTCCTATTTTGACCCCGTGGAAGTCTTTTTTTTAGATATTGCCATCAAGCAATTGAGCACTGACCACTGAGCAAGTCATGACCACTTCACCTCTGCATTTCTCCAATCTTCTCTTTCACGTTGTAGTCTTCCGTTTCCGGCGAGAAAATCTAAGGGCGGTATGGGCGGTACCGTGGTCATCGTGGTGACGTGAAAACACAGCAGCGAGGCTGGACGATCAAATGCTCGAGTATGAGTATGATCAAAAGCTGCGCGTGAAAGCCATTTCCAATGACATTCCCATTGTTCGCGCCTTCTTTATTCGGCGTCGAATAAACTCCTTACACAGAAAGTAAGCAGGTAGTTTATTTTGACGAGGCTAGCTCCCTTGGGGTCTGTTTGCTGGGATTGTGTTCGATAGGATCCCCCCTGCAAAATAACCAGAGCAGTAATACATTACTGTGCAGATTGGTTGCCTGGTGGAATACATCGCAGGTGCATAGATCCCTGTCTTTAGCGAACACGGCACTACTGCGCTTTATAACCAGCGACGAGAGCGCACGAATCGTGCTGAACATTTGGCACGGCCGTGAATGCTTAACAACGAACCTCCAGGATCCTTGTTTCGTCATAGAAGACAAGTATGACAACATCTTGAAGCTTCTGTTCCTCCCTTGGGCTATAGCTGTGGCAGCATCGATGAATGTGCCTTGCATTATGATGGAGAGGGATTCCCGCTGCATGTCATTGCAGCTCATGTGTGGCATCTCCAGCACACTGTACTGGTTCTCTAATCTGCTCTTTGATAGTACTGTATTCATTGCCATGTTCCTGGTAGGGTTCATCGTTTACGGCTTTTACACCGACACGTTCGCTGTTACAAAAGGTAGGTGACACATTTCCTGTATGAAGGTTCATCAATCGCCTGTCAGCTCTTTTGCAGTCGTTGCATAATATATCAGTTTTCTAAATTTTGCAGCGTTAGTACGAGTACAAAGTATTCAATTTTATGGCATTGCATTTCTGCAGTCACGTGTGACAGTTAGCGTTGGTTGCCCTTCTGGATAAACATCTAACTGTAACATCTAAAACACTAACTAAACTGACTGACTGACTTGGGTTGTATAGTATCGGCGCAAGACCACAAATTGGAAGCATTTGAATTCGGAAAGTTACGAGACACACAGGCAAGAAACTACACACGAGAGAGGAAATTATCAGTGACCATAATGATAACATATTTTGTGCGGAATATAAACCACAGTCTTTTACCGATCAAACAGCGCACAGAGATACAAACTGCTGTTTTATAAACTATTCGTTTAGTAAATGAAATGGCGAGAGAACTCGTTAACTATTTTTTGAAGACCATTTAAGGTTCATAAATCGAAATTCACTGTACCAGTACGGCACCAGGGCCCCGATCAAACTTTCACATAGCGATCGTTATGGCCTTGGTAGATCCGCGTGAGAGACCGTGCCGAAGCAAGAACCCAAGGGCCCCATCTTCAACTTATTATTCAACTACAAATTATCACGTTATTCTATAACACGGGTGAAATGCATCACTTCGCCGAGTGATTCGCCACGAGCTCGCGCGCGGCCCTGTCAAAGCGGCTTTGGAGCGCACCAACTATAACGATCGCTATGTGAAAGTTCGCTATGTGATGCGTTATGGGATAACGACAAGTTGAATATCGGAGCCCAGGGTAAGTAAGCCTTTGGAAATGAAGGATAATCACGTTGACAGTTACTGGCGGACGTTCCTATGCGCTACAGACGGCCGTCTACTGAACTTCCCAACGGACTATCTCTTTTTCTAATAGATTCCCTGAGTGTCCTTTCCCTGCGTAATACTGCAATTATGGATCTGTAAGGTTTCCTGTAATCAATAAATAACCTACGAATATCTCCTCCGGTTTTTACGTTGATTACGTTGATATGGGCTTCGGAGATTCGTCTTGCCCTGCCAGAACTCCAGTTTAGAGGTACATTTAGAAAGCTCGGAAAATGAATCTTCCTCGGCGCTACGTGTTTCATGAATATTGTGTAGCCCTTTCCCTTTCTTTTTCCGAACAAGCACAATCTTTTTCTTTTTTCTGTAAAAACATCGGAAAGGCATAGATGCCGTTTTCTTTTTTAAGTTCTCATTTCTAAACACTTATTTCCGCAGTTGTTCTCGCCGCCTACAACGCTATTATGCGACACTTAGCTTTCACAAACTGTACAGTTGCAGGTATCGTCGCACTGCTCCCTATCGCTGTTCTGAGCACCTGCATGTCGTACTTGCTGGTACCAGGTGAACTGGACAAGAAGAAAGACCGCATCTATTCTAGAGCTGTTCTGGCCTTGCTGTTGTTATTCGCGGTTGGAGGTAGGAACTTAACATGTTGATGAGAGTATGGCTGGAAACCCCCACTCATTTGGCAATCTCGCCATACTGGAGTCACCCTGCTTATTTTATTCATTGCAGAAAACGCACCCAGCCACAGACAATTTTTTGGAGGGCCATCTCAGTGTTGTTTTAGCATCCTTTCGTTTTTACTCATTTTTTAAATGTATGCAGCCGTTCCCATGGAATGTCGGAAACAGCATTGAAAGAAATTGTCACGACGAAACCATACACTTTGTTTTCCGAAATGTGTAAATAAGTATACACTAAGCGTGTAGACCTATCTGCTTGTTTGTTTACCGCTGAGGGCACAGTGGCATTACATTGGGTGTAAGCGTCGTACATCTGCGGCGAGGTGATCGCGGACGCATGAGAGTCCGAAGGAAACCCACTTACCTTCCAGTACACTCTTTTTACACTTCCATCTGGTCCATTACTGGTCCATCTCATCGTTCATATTTGTAGATAGCTTTTAACTACCACACACTCTCTCTCTCACATCATCATCATCATCTCTCACATACTCACCGTAGTTTTGGCGCTGTATGGCCTTTGTTGCCTTTGTGCCATTAAACCCATAATCTCTCTCTCTCTCTCACTCTTAAAAAAAAGGGTGTACTTTAACTCCTTTTTGCCACATATATAACACCCTTTTGGAGAGTACAATTACGCTCAAAAGGGTGTGTTCTCACTCCCTCAAGGCAGTAGCATAACACCTTCTCCCTGCCGGGGAGTAATATTACTCTCCATTAGGGAGAAAGGTGTTATGCTACTCTCTTGAGGGAGTGAGGAGACACCCTTTTGAGCGTAATTGTACTCTCCAAAAGGGTGTTATATATGTGGCAAAAAAAGGAGTTAAAGTACACCCTTTTTTTAAGAGTGTACAAAACCAGGCGAGTGACTCCTGGACCTTGCACTGCTTAACCCAGGCAGCACACGGCATCGGGCCGATGTCGGCAGCAAGTTGGGCATGCCGGCCCAACATTTCCCCGACACCGCCAACTTGTGACCGATATATGACAGTAGTTGGCAATGTCGGCTCGATGTTGGTGGGAAAACGTGACATCTAGTCGACACTGCCAACTTGCGACCGATATCATGTTGAAGTTGGCAATGTCGGCTTGATGTTGACCGAGAGAAGCGACATGTAGCCGACAATGCCAACTTGCGACCGATATCACTTCGTTCGCAATGTCGGCTTGATGTTCGCCGACACAAGCAACAAGTAGCCGCAAATGCCTACTTCAAATTCGCTCTTCATAAGACATAAAAGCTGCAAGGTTAAATGGGTACAATGATGGTAGAGTATAGCATTGTCGTTTATCACTTCACATATATTCGCTGTTATTCGTGTGCACATGTATGACTAGGAAAGTACAGCACATTAATAAAAGATAATTTTGTATGCAGCCACACATGTGGTTCAGAAGAAAAGATGACGCACTACATAACAGATGTCCAAGCATATACATAATTGTATTAATGTGCGATGGTTATGCTCAAGCATAACTTCCATGAAGACTCGAGTTACACGGGCCCTGTAAGACTAGCATTTGCGAATGATTTGGTAACGTTTCTCGAACGGTAAAGGGAAGAGGCTGTCGAGGATACTTCAGACATGGTTGCATCTTACAAATTGCTTATCAAGTTCTACGTGATACATGCTAAGTATGAAGACACCCCATAGACAATTTGTAAGTGTCAATATGTGCTCCGGTATTTCTTTTGCGTCTGCATGGTGTGCAACCAGATAGCTTTTTTTTTTTTGCTTTTGTATATTTCTGTGGAAACACAAGAAGTCCAAGGAATGAAGCACTCTTTGGAATCAAACTTTAATATTCACAAGCTTTCGTGCAGAACCTGCACTGAATCAGGTGAAGACACAAATAACATACAGCAGAACCAGGCTATTATAGCCTCACACATGTCCAGTTTACCTCTATACCTATCTATACCCTCCTTCACGTGCGGCCGCACAATTGACAGAACCCCGGCAGAGCATTTATTACCGAGCATCTGTGTTCCCAAGGACACAGGAAATGCCGCCCATCATCTTCAACCCCCCCTCCCGAATCATCTTCACCCCGATCGAATGCGCTTTCTGGTCACAAGTTAACGGTCTCCCTTCCTATCATCAAAGAACAGACCACGTTCATAACTGCTTTCTTTGTATATCCATGCGTACAGTTGAAGACATGGCGTAGCAGACAAGGTCGGTGGGAATCCTGCGTCAGAGGACAAATGATGAAACTGCAAAGATTACAAACCCCCAACAAAGGACAAGCACAATAAACCTCTAACCGACATTCGTCATCATGACGTTGGTAGACAGACCGAAACCGAAACAAATCGGAAGGGGAGAGCTGGGTTCCACGCTCCATTATTCGCTGCCTCCTATTGAAAGAAAAGTAGGACAGAAGGTCGCGTCCCTTTCCGAGACTTTCGTAATCCCCTCAACACCGTGGCTTTCGGGCGCGACCTTGTTCGCCTGCTAGCTTTGAACGTAGTTCAACTCTACCAAATTCGTGGCGCTGTCGAACATTATGACGTCATTTGTTTACAAAGAGGTAGAGGCCTATTCCGCTTGCGGCACTTGTGGTGCATCCAAGTTTTCGAAGAATCCCGTAAATTGCACGTGTTTGTTTTAGTGCTAGTAGCCGTCACTTATATAAACTGATTCACGTCTTAATATGGGTACAGGTACTATCTTCCTGTTCCTGCATGAGCACGTGGCGGACATCAAGTCATCTGCCTTAACGTCTTTGTTCTTTCTTGTGCCATTCTTCCTCGCACCGCACACTCTGATGAAAATTTCCAGCATCGACTTTGCAAATCACGAGTGCATTGCAGTTCGTGACTGGAAGGCCGAATACCGTGAGCTGCGACAGGCTTGCGAGGGTGCTGTATCGTCTAGGTTGCAATACTGCTGTAAACGTAAGTGGCGCCTGTCAATAGCTTTCTTCCATGAAAGATGCCTGCTTGCGCCGCTTCACCTCGGAACTGACGTTACCGTCTGAGGTCACTTTGCGTACGGTCGGTCAAATAAGTGTACTTGAACGAGCACGGTGTGGCCATGTTCGGTCCCTACTGTAACCTCTTCTGTACACAGTATATCTGTATATGTAACAAACGATACAGTAGGCAGGTCTTGGTGACCGAGCTGGTCGAGGTGTCACATGCGCGGACGAGAGTTACAATACCTTGATAGTACGCAAATTGTTCCCCGGTAGCGTATTTCCAAATCCTAATCGATACAGACGACGGCAGAAAACCCTGAAAACCCGGTGCCTTTGCTGTGCGGACGCCGACGACGCCCTATTTGTTCGTTTGTACGCATCGCCCACAGGGCAGGGCGGAGGATGATGAAATGTGCTGCAGAATACGGTTAGGTTGGAATACACAGGCAATTTTCAAGTTCTTTACTATGTCATTGGATTACAAGCAAGGGGGGATCAAATTTGACTACCCTTTGGGCTGTAGATGAGACGAAACGTTACGAAATTATAGTTCATCTGATAGACATTCGGTGAATATGTTACCCCATAAAAAGCAAGAGGGCAACAACTGTTAATTTGAATGTTCGGAAACTGTCATACAAGCAACCGTATGTCCAGTCGCACTGTTAATGGCAATGTCATTGCTTCCCTTTCTGATTTATTATGTGATGTGTTAATTTGTCGCCCTGCAAACGTCCCGAAATGGGAACATCGCGGGGCCACTCCGTGAGGGTGTCCTTCAACGAACGACGGCCAACCTATTCACAAGGCAACAAAATGCACCCGATTGACCCAAATTGTGGGTCACGAGCAAGGACGGGACCTTGAACACCCTTTAAAAGCGGTGGCAGCCGATGGACAGTGAGGAGTGCCAGGGGAAACTCTGCCCGTCAATCTAGCGGTGTGGAATCTACGAGCGAGTGCCCGGACGTGAACTGCAACCATCGGCCAAGATGGAACGGAACCCCACCGACCAAGCAGCTACCCAGCCGGAGTGACTTAGCCAGCGCACCGATCTACAAACGGGATCCTCCCGAGGTCAAGTGGACGCCGTAGCCGCCTAGAACTGGGTCGTCGGATCACCACAATTGTGTAATTGTCAGCTCAGACCTTTTCTCGTTTCCGTTGACGCCGCAGCTGTAGAGTTAAATACGTTATGTAAATTAAAGGAATGTTTCCTAACTGCACCCAAGTCTCTCGTGCGTTTCCACCCAGCGTGGACCCTTTTCCAATCAATTCGATCGTCACACTTATTTACCTCGGCCCACATTCGAAGCATAAGATTGATCTCTCGCGTCAAAACCGTTGTCATTTAGGAGCAATTGATGATTCAGATGCTGTAAGTAAACAGGGCCTGTAGAATTGATCCGCTCTACGGAACTGTAAATACAGTGTGTCATGTTATGTGTTGCTTTAGCGTGTATGATGCTAAGGTTGAGGCATAAACTGAAGGCAGGAAAACAAACAGGGTATCTGTATTTTACTGCAAAAATGAAGACCACGTTGTACGTATTATATCTCCATGCAGGTAATAAGTAGTTCCAAATGTCAGCACACGCTAGTAGGCGGATCCCCAAAATAGTTATTTTACTGTAGGAAATTTTTGGAATTATATTTTGCAATCATCAGCAACAAATTTGCAGGGGAGTCAAGCGGAGGACAGATGTGGCCTGGCTTGTAGTGAAAGCAAACGATATTGTGTCAAACAAAGAATAATGTATGATACAAAATAATGTCATGATTTGATATTTCTAATAAAGAGACATTGGATATCGTAGTCGTGTTCCTGAAGAGTAGCACCCACTCCTCCTTCCCTTCAAGCATTGGTTTCACCCTTGCAGTGCACCCTGCCTGGGACTGACTTCGAACGCTGGCTGTCGCTGCATCGAGCTCTTCTTCGGAGTGGGCATAGAGGACCTACAGTCAGGAAACTGTGTGTGTGTGTGTGGTACACACTTGACACATGTATTTCATTCAAAACTGACAGAAATTAATTTTGCATGTCTTAGGCTGGGTTTCACTAGTGCAAGCTAGAGCACTTGAAATCAGATTAGACCTCAGCAAACTCGCAAACTTGGGAGTGCGGTGTCATGGACTGTGCAGGCAATGGCTCATTTACATATGCTCGCTAATTAAATGAAAATTCTAAAGTTTGAATTTTACTTTGGGCACTTTAGGAACCTCTGTTTTACGTATCGGGACCTATTAGGACCTACCGGAATATATTTTGATAAAAATATGTTGGGAATTGATTTTTTCAAGTTATCAATTGGTTGCGGTTTACAGATTTTACCAAAGCCATTTTGCTCAGCTCACTTGATGTGCATCTGCCTGCCACACAAACAGCTCACACAGGCAAACTCTCTGCACCAACTGCACATTCATGACATACTGATGTTGGAGGGAATTTTTCAAGGAGCGAAACGTTCAGAAATTGGTTGTGCATTGACAAGTTAGCAAGAGGAGCATTGTCACATGTCTTATGCCCTCACTTCCAATGGTGATGCAACTTTATTTGTGTCATAGTGCCGTACTACTATTATTAAATTGCATTGGGTACGTATTATGCAGGTGTAGCTGAAAAATAAATTGTTCCTAAAAATTAAAACCCACAGAAGCGTCCCAGTTGGCATTTCTTAAGAGAATGTTGTTCTCTTGGGGAAATAAGATGTGAGATTGTTTGTCTGTGGAGCTGCTTAGTTGGTACTTGTGAATACGGAGATGGCACCGCCTCCAACTAATAACTGGCTGTGAATGCAGTTCGTTCTCGAAATATTTGTTGGTGAAGGTCCTGGGCCCTCTTACACGAAACTTCTGCTAGGATCCTAACCTTAAGGCATTTCCTTTGGCAGAGCCCTGGCAGTGCATTTCGCTGATAGGAAAGTTTACGTCAGTAGCATGTGACGCAAGCACTAGCGAGGCTGCCTTGTTGCCCTGTTGGCCTGTGCCACGTGAAATTCCTCAAGGTTAGGACCCTAGCGGAAGTGTAATGCAAACTGGCCCAGGTACGTACCAAAATGTCCAAAGTAGAATTCAAAAGTTAGGACATTTATTTAATTAGTGAGCACATGAAGTCCACCGAATGCGCCTCGATGTGGCCTTTACAGCTCAGTGGCGTTACCGCGTGAGACAAGTTGACTCTCCCACCTGCTGCCACTGTGGTGCTCTTCAGGATCTGGAGCATATTCTTCTTTATTGCCCTCACTACCAACCTTCCCGAACCACACTCTCCGAGTCTCTTCGTCAGCTGGACTCTCGCCCTTTCTCCCTATCGAAATTGCTTGGTCCTTCGCCCTATCCAGCCCAGCAAGGCTCTGCACTCAAAGCTCTTCTGACATTTCTGGACACCATCGGACTTCGATCGTTATTGTGAAGGGGCTCGTTATTTTATTCCCCCATCCCAACCAGCAATGGGGTAGAGTATCGCCTGCGGCGATGAAACTCCCCACTCTCCAAGGTCGAAAATAAAGTTGTTGTTGTGAGCATATGCAAATAAGCTACTCACTGCACAGCTCATGGCCGATGCCTGAAGGAGGATCCTTACCGATAAGAAAACTCTCCAACAGCACCCAACTGCTTACGAATTATTCAGATGGGGGACCTTCGTGAAAGATGTCCAAAAGAAATGTGACGTAGACAACAAAAGTAATAAGAATTAAATGGGGTTATTAAATAAGGAGGAGACGTCCGTAAGGGTGGAGTGCCTAGCGTTTAATGACGAGGAAAGAACAATGGCCGCAGAATGCCTGCACCGCGAGCCCATGAGATGCGGGCCAGAACCCTTAACTTCTTTTACACTCCCCCAACAAGAAAGTGAAGAACCGATGACGGTGCAACGTGGTCAACGTGGCTTGCGATCAAACTAGCCTGCTTCTAATTTGTGGAGCAGCTGGATTGCTCGATTTATGGTGTGACCGTCAGGCAGCTTCAGCCTACATGAGCGGATACATCCGTCTCCGCTGACCCTCACGTCTTGGACTCGGGCAAGCCGCCATAGCACGCGGGACGTTTCGTTAGGGACAAGGACAATGTCCCCTATCTTCACAATGTCAGAGGCGAGAGGTTTGTAAATATGGGCGGATCTCAAGTACAAAATGTACTCCTTGACCCACCTGTTACGCAGTAGGTCGGTCATTCTCTCCATGTACCTCCAGCGCCGTCTCAGTTGCTCGGAGGTCGACTCGTTCCCAGTGGATAGTGGGACGGAATTGATGGAAGAGCGGTGAGCCTCTTGCCTACCAGAAAGTGAGCGGGTGTGATGACGGCAATGTCATCTGGATCTTCCGATGCGTATGTTAGGGGCCGGGAGTTAAGGACTGCCTCAAGCTGCACGATGGGTGTTCCTAGGGCGTCGTAGTCGAGCGTGCTTCTTCCTAGTATTTTGCGCAAGCATGTCTTGATGCTGCGGATGAGGCGCTCGCAAAATCCCCCCACCAGGCTGCCCTTTCCGCAAAGAACTTCCAGGTGACCCGGTGGGAAGAAAGCAATCCGGTCACCAATGGATGCTGAGAGAGCGCTGCCGGGGTTAGATCCCGTTGCGTTCGCTTGAACGTCCGAAAATTGTCGGAATACACCGTTCGTGGAAGTCCTCGGCGAGATATAAATTTCTGGAATGCTTGTAGAAAGTCGTGCGCCGTCATTGACTTCGTGAGTTCAAGGTGAACGGCTCTTGTGATGGCACAGGTGAATATCAACAAGTAACACCTGGTGGCTTCATCTCCCTCGGGTGATCGGAAATGCAGAGGGCCGGCATAGTCAGTGCCCACTGTCTCGCACGGTGGCGAGGGAAGCACCCGATCCCTAGGAAGTGGTGCAGTAGGTTCCGAGCAGGCTCGTGCCCTCTCTCGTCGGCAAACAAGACAGCGGTGCAGGACTTTCCTCACAACTTGGCGGCCACGTATTACCCAATAACGCTCACGTAACTCCGCCAAGGTTTCCTGAACGCCAGCGTGAAGAAGACTGACGCGGGTAGACGACACCAGCAAGGCAGTGAAGTGATGGTCTGCGGGAATGACGATCAGATACTTCAAAAATTCGGAAAACTCGCCGTATTGCAGGCGTCCTTTCGGACGAATGATGTTGTTGTCGTCATAGAAAATCGAAGTGCTCTTTAGTGACTTTTGATGGTTGGCTTCGCACCGAAACGCTGGCGCTGGGCAATATGTATCCAGTAGGTCTCGGCCGCGGCCAATTATTCAGCACTCAGCGCCCCTTCCCTTTTATCCGTATGGCTGCAGTTGTGCAGAAATCGCTTCGTCCATGCTGTCACTCGAAGCAGCCGATGCAGCGACCCGAAGTCCGTAATATCGAGAAGGGGACTGTAGGTCGTGAGTGGCGCACAGCAGACCGTAGCCGGCTTCGCTTCCATCCGAACTTCGTCGACGATCATGTCAGATTGGTACCATGGAGGAGGCCAGTTGGCTCGATTAGAAAGCCACGATGGGCCGTGCCACCAGCAGACATCATCCAGCAAACGAAGACGAGATATGCCTCTGGTAAGCAGGTCCGCGGGATTGTCGCAACCAGGACAGTGTCTCCACTGCCGTGAATCTGTGATCTCCTGTATGTCGACTAGTCGGTTCTTAACGAATGGTTTCCATTCCTGTGATGACCCATGAATCCAATGTAGTGCGACTTCAGAGTCAGTCCACAAGACTGCTTCTACCTCGGGCATGGATAGCGTGGCTCTGACGCACCTGAGCAGTCGTGCGGCAATGACAGCACCCATGAGCTCTAGTCTGGGTAGAGAAACATGCTTCACAGGAGCAACTCTGCTCTTAGCTAGCAGAAGGCTCGCCTCAGAGTGTCCCTTGTCTCGTTCGGTCACTAGATAAACAACAGCGCCATATGCTTTGGGGCTAGCATCGCAAAACACGTGCAGCGTTTTGGATGCTGCGGCAATTGATGTAGAGTCCGATAGCGTCCGAGGTATCGAAATTCGAGAAATCAGCGGAACTTCCTGGCACCAAGACAGCCACGTTCCCATCAGATCTTCGGGGAGACGATCATCCCATTGTATTTTGGAAAGCCAGATGCGCTGCAGTACAATCTTCATCGTAATCACAAACGGCGCTATGTAGCCCAGTGGATCGTACACACGCGATGCCGTCTGCAGTACGCAACGTTTAGTGTCGGTCCTCCTATCAAGAAACTTCAGGGACTTGAGATGGACTTCAGGAAATAACGCAACTCGTCAGTGTCGACGTCCCCCACCAGCTCCCGTGGCATAGTGGTTAGAGTGATCGTCGAGACTGGGAGGTGACACGGGTTCGAATCCTGTCACCGGCTGTGCTGTCTGAGGTTTTCCCTGGGTTTTCCGAAGACCTTCTAGACGAATGTCGGCACAGTTCCCCTTGAAGTCGGCCCAGGACGCATACTAACACCCCTGTCCCCCACTCCTTCCTGCTGTCCTCTCTTCATCTGTCCACGTCTATACGCCGCTCATAGCCACAGTTGCTTCGCAGCGCTAACACGGAATTTAAAAAAAAACAGTCGACGTCCCAGACGAGCCCTAACACCTTCTTCATCGACGTATCCGAGGCGGACGTTATCGCATCCGCTTCGAAGGTACTGCGTAACGCTGCGCAGTTGCTGGTCCACTTTACCAGCTTCATACCGGCTGCTCGAAGGATCTGTCGGGCCTGATGGTATAGCGTTACCGCCTCTTCAACAGTGTCCAACCCGACAACTAGGTCGTCGACATAAAATTGTGACGCAAGTAGAGAAGCAGTCGGAGTATACGTTGTCTCTACGGACTGTAAGTGATGACGTATGGTGGCTGCTTGTAGAAATGGGCATCATCCTCCAAGTCTCAACTGACGGTAAAGGTTCGGTGCTCTTTGGAATCGTCCAGTACCAAAGGAAGCGTAACGAATCTCTGTCAGCCTGTTCCAACAGGATCTCCAGAAAACCCTTTTCAATGTCCGCTGTTACAGCAATTCGAAAGGCTCGAAATTGTAGCAGGAGTTCCAGGACGTCAGGGTTCAAGTTTGGCCCTGCATGAAGCGTTTCGTTGAGCGAGAGACAACCGGGAGCCTTTGATGAGGCATCGAACACTATCCGAACCTTCGTTGTCTCTCGGTCCCTACGAATGACTGCATGGTGAGGCATGTAGTACAATGGTCTTGAAACAACTGCGGGGTCAGCCACACGCTCGGCATGATCGTTCGTCAGGTACTGTCGTATCGTTGAGTCGTACTCATCCATAACTGCTTGGTCGGAGAGCTTTGGAGCGGAGTTATCCTTTGGTGTCTCTGTACGGCTAGGGCCTTGTTGTCACCCAGTAAGGAGCCTTTGCCCGGATCCCTTGGGAGCCGCACAACATATCGACCGCCGCAAAGCTTGGCAGCCGCACGAAATTCTTGAAGGACAGTGCCATCTGTATCGTTGGATTGCTGCTGATCAGTAATGCCGAGGTGTTCTAGCTCCCAAAAGGCTTGCATTTGCAGATCAATCTGTCGGTCCGGTTCCTCTGTTTGCACGCCAATCCTCATCACTTCTACCTCATTCGCGGGTCTGAAGCGAAAAGCGCCCTGCACCGTCCACTCGAACAAAGTTTCTACTGCTACCAGGTCTTTCGACAATCGCACGGCGTTTCCGTTGTCGACCTTCCAGTAGTGATGAGATCCAATTAGAACGGAGGTGACGCTGGAAGGGGCCGAAGGCTGATCTGCTAACTGGAGCCCTATTCTCTTGAGTTGACATGATATGCCGGAGGGCACGGATGGAAGCCCATCGGAACAGATGTGCTCGTACTCGATGGCGTTGATTACCACACTATGAGCAGAAGATTGGCTGTGCAGTGTGCACTGAACGCTGTTGTACTTTGTGCGGCAGGCGGTTTTGTTGCCCAAGGTGTGGATGGTTAAATCCTCGAAGCCTATACCGAGTGACATCCGACGGCCAGTGAAACATCGCGCTGAACGAAGCTTTGCTGGCTTCCTCCATCCAGCAAAAGGCGGACGAATTGCTTGAGGCCGTTTGAGCCCTCGAGCAGGACGCTGGCTGTCTGTAGCAGAACCTCGAAGCCGAGTTAGACTTGAACGCCAAATTGTCCGATGAAGATGACACAGAAGTGATGACGTCATCTGCAGCCACGGGTGCGGCTGTAAGAGAGGCTGCTGGCTGAGAGGTCGCGGCTCGGACGTTGATGTTTGCGGACACAACTATGTTAGGTTACGTTTGTTACATCGCTGGCATCTCAGCTTCCAGCAAACTCTTCAATTCCTAGACTGGTGTGACCGTTTCCCACAAAGGAAACAACGGCGTTCACGGCGCAAAATATTCCGGACCTCATCCACGCTGAGCGCAGCGGCACAACCTTCCAACGAGTGGGTTTTGGACTGGCACAGTGGGCAAGGAAGGTCCGCTACTGCAGCCGTCAAGGACGAAGCAGAAGGCGGTAGGAAGCGTTTGTCTCTGCTGTTCCCAGAGCTTCCGGTGCCTCATCCTTCAGAGAGTCCGTATCTCGGCGTGCTCGTTCACCGCAGCTTACTTCAGTTTCGATGAAGCCCAGGAGCGTCGTAAACACGTCAGCAGTAGCACCAGTAGCATCCTGCCCTTTTGACTTATAATACTCGAGCTCCAACTGCCTGGGAATCTTGCGCAACAGTGCCCGGTGAATTGCGACAGAGTACTGCGCCGTTTGCACTCCCAAACTCTGAGGATTACGAATGCGAATGGATACCGCGTCGTGCAGAGTTCGCAGCCCCGCCACGTCATCCATAGACTTGGGACCTTTGATGTCGAAAAGCGAGTCTAGGTGCTGGCTGATCAGAAGGTCATCCCTACCAAATCGCTTCTTTAGCATGTCGACTGCTGTTGAATAATTGGCGTCGGTGACCGCCAAACCTGCGATGGACCGAGCCGCCGATCCTGTGAGAAGAGACACCAGGTACTTGAGCTTCGTGACAGCATAAAGTCGGGGGTTGTCGTGTATGCTCGCACGAAACTGGTCCCAAAATCCTTGCCACATGGAGACATCACCATTGAAACTACCGATCCTTAGCTTCGGCAAACTTGCTCCGTCGCCCGATACATTGGGGGTGTGCAAGGAGTTGGCGGTGTCGCCCGATGACTGTGGCCGTGTGGGCTGTTGTCGACGGTAAAGCAGGCGATGGCAACACGATTGAGGCCAGAGTGCTTCTGATAAGCACGGTAGTTTCTGTTATGGGCTCAAGATACCTGTCGCAGTCGTCACATTCGGCTTCCAGTAAATCTTCAGGGATGACATGGATCTCGCAGTTCCAACAGAGTATTCGCTTTGCCTTCCAGGAAACTGTATTTAAAATTGAGCTGATCAACGTTGAGCGGCGTCGCAGCCAAAATAGTCTTGATGTAGGAGACGGTGCGACTAACCGCTGACCTTGCGGACTTCCGTTGCTTCTGCCAACCGAGGCTGTAGCACCCTGTAGCTCCTCTCTTCTGAGCAGTATGTTGACCGAGATCATCCCGGGTTTTGGCACCAATATTAAATAAGAAGGAGGAGACGTCCGTAAGGGTGGAGTGCCTAGCGTTTAATGACGAAGAACAATGGCGGCAGAATGCCTGCACCGCGAGCCCATGAGATGCGGGCCAGAACCCTTAACTTCTTTTACAGGGGTGTTTACGCTTTGGCGGTTGATTCCGTGTAGCAGCTGCAGCTTTTGAAATCTACTCTGCGAAATTGTAGATTGTGGTGAGCAGACTTCTGGTATGCCATATTTAGGTGTGTTTTGTATCAGAGGGGTAGTGATGCTACTAGTAAACTTATTGATGCCACGTAGCAAACCCTTCTCATTTAAAAGGCGTTACGTGCAGTAATCAAAATTCACGCAAATCCTGTAAAAATATGCCTTAAGAAAGAATATCAGGTGCCTTGTCTGATCTTTATGGACGACAAGGGGGACCGATCCCCCAAAGCCTCGAGATCAAGAGGATAGTCTCTTGTCCTGCACCTACCTTCCAACACCTACATGCATACACACATACATTATACCGATGCAAACAAATGGGTTGTGTTGATGGACTTGGTGGTTTTGTTTTCGTTGTCATCAAGCTTGTGTTTGGTCAAGAGTTGACTGCATTGAAAAGACAGAGCTTTTGGTAAGAACCCAACACCACTATCCCTTGCTTTTACAAAAAGTGCGCTTTGTAACCTGAATGATGGATGAGACCTGCACTGAGCGTCTGCGACCACGTATAAGAAAACTATGCAGTATAATAAACAACAAATATAACAGAGCATGGGCTTGATCATTTCACTCAATAAAGAGGTTGCTATGGCTGCAAGACATGTGATTTATTAAACACAATTGTGTTACAACATCGTAAGTGTCTCTTCATCTGTCTTTCAGTTAGTAAGCAAAGACAAGTGCTATCTGGTCTTATAAGCAGGTAGCATGACAGTAGCAAACAAATAATAATTTGGTTACATGACAATGACACGACCTACAATCATTGGTGGAACCGCATAAATCCAGGCAAGCTGGTGGACAAACTGAATGGAAAACAAGCCTGAGCAATGGACAAATGTTGAAGACAACACGAAAAGACTGCATCCTGTCATGTTGTTGTCAGATTACGTCCATTGAGGCTTGTTTACCACAAAGCATGACCTACACGATTTGCAGAACAGTCCTCGTAAACTGTACTTTTTCGCGGGTTTCAAATAATGGCGCAGTACAAAAGCAATTGCCAAAGTTCATCAAGGATCACATTGCTCTGCCCTGAGAACAAAAACAAATAAGAAGAGAGCAACATAACAAAGCAAAACCAATGGACTGGTACTGCATGCAACTTTTTCATATGGGCATATTTCCAAGACATTATGTAGAACACCAAATTGTCAGAAATTACTCTTAATATATGCTGCAGCTCACTTTTTTAGCCTTTCTCTAAACAAGTGCGGTTATGAGTAGGGACACAAAAAGAAGGCATATGTTATTAACTGCAGAGATATTTAAAAGAATCATGTCAATGGTTACTTGCTCTCTTACTGCATGGGCATTAGCAAACATGAGACATTTAGTTTTGAGGACCGACGTGTTAAGCAAGTAACTATTGACATGGTTCTTTTAAATGTTTCTGCAGTTAATAACTTATGCCTTCTTTTTGTGTCCCTACTCATAAGCGAACTTGTTTAGAGGAAAGGCTAAAAAAATGTGAGCTGCAGCATATATTAAGAGTAATTTTTGACAATTTGGTGTTCTACATAATGTCTTGCATCTGGAGGTGAGCATTATGTTCAAAGGAGGGTGTCTCAAGAGATGGTTTCAGCAACGTGCGGAAGCCATCTTCTGCCAGTAGGAGTGTCTCACAAGGGAATGAAAAGTGTTCATTAGGCAAAAAACCCATTCAGTTAAGCTTTTCTATGCACTGAAAACTCTGGACTAAGTATGTAGTGAAATTTGTCTGAATTATGCAAAAGTATGAATTATCGGAGGTCGAATTAATGAGAGAGCACTTACATTAAAGTGTAGCAGGTATAAGACAAGCACTAGACATTGGAAAGCGCAATATATTTACTCTTAACCATGAGACGATTGATTGACGTTCTGAGGCTGGAACAGATGTGGATGCGGGTTCGAGTCCTACAGCTGGCTAACCTTTTCAGTGACTTCCTTCTTTCATCATATTTACACTTGCTTGTGCAACGATGGCCCGCTTCAAGACATGTCCTCAAGCTCACCAACATAATTGGTACCTGATAGCCATTGTACTGTACATGTTCATCACATTGCCCTTGGTGGTTTGTTTTTCTTTTTGCTTGTCTTTCTTTTTCCCTTTTCTTTTCTGGGAATAGCAAGCCGCCGTAGCGCAGGCTAACCTTTCCCTCCTATGTTTTTATATAATAAAGATAACCCCCTCCCCCCTTGGTGACCTTATACGACTAACCAATAGATGTCTTTGTGTTGTTGAGGCAGTTTGTTCTTCGAGTTTGCCCTTACAATCTGAATGTTACAACAGTGAGTGGGACCTGAAATACATCAAAACCATGCTCTAGGCTCAGAAAAAACAATTTTTCAAATAATATCATACAATTTTAAAACAAAAAGTTGTAACCCTAGTAATACAGTGCCACCATAATAGATATGTTGTGTTGCGCACAGCAAACTGAAATATTTGCTGCAAAACACGGGGAAGACAGTGAAATACAGGAAGACAGAAGAATGCTTTTGCGCTACATGGAATTAGACTTCACTGATGCCGTCCAAGTACAACGGCATGCATGAAGGCCAAGCAAGTAATTCAACCTGCAGCATGTGGGGATTTGAGGAAACGACACTGCTGTGCAACATTGCAGTATTAAACGACTAACATGAATAAATTGTCACTTTTATTAGCCTGGCAGTGCATGTTACTGTCTTACAGAGCTGCAATGCCTTTGCATTTGCGAGCAACATGTTGCACTTAAAGCTTAATTTAGCTTACACATACATACGGCATGTGATGGTGTGGGTATGAACATGATTGGGTCAAGTGGGTGCAAACACTGACACTGTTTTTTTTTAGTTAACCCACTCCCTTTTCGTGATCAGTAAACCTAGAGACCTTCCCATCTTGGTTGGGTAAGTTAGCAAGTTTTTATGTTTGCTAGAAACCCCTTCTAGAGACCATTGTATGACAAGAGCAACACGTCATGTGTTACTTGACAAAACAGAGGGCTCCTGGTAAGACCCAACTAGCGTGGCCGCAGCGAAACATGAAAAGTAAGTTGTAGGCATCACATAACCACGTCAAATACAAATACAAACACAAATGTTAGACATGTTCTTCTGGAGCTACAATACTAGTTACGACTGGTAATAACCAATGGTTGTCTCCAATCAACAATTCCGTGGTGAATCTTGTATGTGCATGAGGTATTGCATAAACAGTTGACAGGTGAAACTAATGATTTTTTGTCCTGTGGTGACAACCACTTTGTCCCTTTGTCCATTATCATCACAGTTATGAGCAGAGATGAGAGTGACCATGAGACAGAGACCATCACAAACATGAGATACACAGTGAAAAATAAAATCAGACTATAATTAACACCACAGATCACGATTTCAACATTCCTCATGGAACGTGCAATGTGGACATTTCCTAAGTCACAAAGTTACCAAAGTAATGTCCTAGTGTGCTGCCTAGTAATGAACTCATCCAAAACAAGTGACGTAACTAAAACTTGTGTTTTGCTCGTGCAGTTCGAAATAAGAAAACGAACGTTTCGGGAATAAATGCGTGAGATATAGCTATATCTTAAATGTCCCAATTGGTCAAAGCGTCCCTTCTCTCTCCAGAAAACAAACAATGTGAATGCCATTCCTCATCACAAGGTGACTAATGCAGTGATACTGACTTCAGTGTGGTTTTTGCTTTGACAGGTAGCTTTTGCAGAAGTATGCTTTTCATTCGTTTCAGTTTGTGTCTGTTGCTGTTTTGGTGCAGTTGTTATCTTTAGGTACGCCTGTCTATATCATGCATAGTGTTTTCTCACGTTCATGCGACGATTACTTGTTAGCAGACAGACACATTGAACAAAAACAGAATATAGCAATAAAAAACCTCCGTACGTTGTTTGTCGTACTACGTACGTTTATGCACAACATTTAGTGATGGAAGGCAAGTGTACTTGAATTGTTGCCAACATGCAACCACAAAAGCAAGCAGTATCAACATTGAAGTCATAAGATCTTATAAACATTCTTCACAAAGATATATGAAGTGCACTGAAATGCACCATAAATACAGTCTGATAACGTGTTATACCCGATTCCACCCCAGAGTCTGAAGAATCCGAGTTAAACCAAGTATCGTCCTGAATTTCAATCACGTTTCAATCATGAACTAGACTGGATGCACATTATTTGGATTTGATGCTCAAGACCACTACACGACACTTTCACTGCGAGAAAAAATAGGAAGGCAAAAGGAATATAACTTGAAAACGTCGGAAGCCCTACTACAGGTCAGAACGGCCATAGGTATGTACACACACTCACACACCGCCTTTGTGCATGCATTATGCACAGACTTACGGCGCCTTTGCTTAAATTCACTGCTTCAAACTCCTTTACACGCCGCAAGGACATATTTTCAGCTTCTTTCCCACTTTTGCCTTCCAACATTTTCAACTTTCTTGCGGTGTATTAATGCCAACGGCCACCCAAGTAGCAGCACAACATCGCTTACATACACTGAAAACATCGACTCTCTGCAGACTCACGCTTTCAGACACAAGGTGCATAAATGTTCGAAGAACTTGCGCGTTACTTAACGTGTAATCTGAAGGCATGTCAACCAGCAAGCCAAATCTATCTGTTTCTTTTCACTCATCCCATCCGTCCCACTTAGTCTAAGCGCTCTCAACACCACAAAACGTAATACCGCCTACAGCCGCCATCATGTCAGCAGCATCCTACGCCAACGCGGCGCATCGGGTTTTCAAGGTTTTCTGCCGCCGCCGCCGCGCTTCTGTATGGGTCAGGGTTTCGAAATGCGCTTTCCCTCCCGCGGTAGACTGTGTCCCGATACCAAATTCCGAATATCTAACTACAGTTTTAATTAGGAGTATTGGACAGGAACCACTTGGAATGTGGAGCCTCTCTGACTGGGACCAGTTAAAAGTGGAACCAATTTCATGGTGGTCCCACCTTTGAATTTATAGAGTGGTACCCTCTGCTAATGGTCTCGGATCCGACCACTTAGCAGAATGCGTGACCGAAAGCAATGCCTAAAAAAGCACATACTGTTGAAATAAATAAAATAGTTGAAATAAGTATTGTTTATTCTCCTATGAGCATACACCGAGTATAAAGCAAGAATCGATACATCTCCCACGTACTAACTAGCATACGTGTAATCACTCACTGTGCCTAGAATGGGGGGAGGGATATGTACGCTGAAACACACCATGGAAAAACTAAATCCTGAAAAATCAGTTCTTTAACAATAGAACCCTCGAAATAAATATGCCCAAATCAATCTTGCACATATCCAGGGTGGAAAAATAAAATCTCAAACATAGCCTTTGTACAATAAATCAAATGAAATAGAACACCCGAATTAAGCCCTCTGTGATTGGTCGACAAGATGAGCAGAAAAGACTCACTGCGTCCGCGTCTATGTACCGGAAGTACCAAGTACCAGTCACCCATGCCCCCTTCTGCCATTTATTGTTCATTTCATTTTGCCAGTATTTCAAGGATACGAGCTATAAATTTGAAGAAACACGATAAATATGAGGCAAAACATCGCAAAATGTACTAACCTTTTGCAGGCACCCACATAAAACACTGTGTTGCTCAACTAGTGTACCACAACACGGAGTACATATAAGCCTAACTATGATTTAGTTTGAAAGTGTGGATTCTTTAGCAGTTTATTTCAGCGCATGGATTTTGGTGGCAGCAGTTGTTTTTAAGTTATTTATTTTTAGCGCTGTGAAACAGTGTACACCCGATCCCTCTAGCTCCTGAAATAAAACACCGAATTAATAGTGATCGAAACATGAAGGTAAGCACTTATCCCTGTAAGAACAAGCATTATGGGTAGTGCGTTTGGTGCTTCGTCGTCCGGTTCTTCGTACGCCGTGTCGCCCTTATAGCGTCAAAACTCTTCCGAAATATCGGCAATGCGTTTCACATGAATCATTATAATCAGGTTGGCTTGAAAACTCATTAAAAACCTGTAACGGTTTTTCCTGTAACGCACAGGAAATGCTCGATCTCTGCCACAGCAACCGAAGAGAAAAACCAACAAGTTCCAACTGACACATGACGCCTGATACGATAGCTCTCCCCCTCTCGTATTCCGCAGCCTCTGTTAGAATTACATTTGAAGGTATCCATCCGTACCGTGGCGTCCTCATAATTATTGCATCTGCATTGCATCAGCCCGTGCAATTACCTCTCTTTGGGAGTGTCTTTTGACATTTTGCTGATAGATTTTATAATATTCACTTGTTCTCCACGCCGCTCCACTTGTTCTCAGTTTGTTCTCCACGCCGCTGTTCTCCCTTCCCCACCATGGTCACTCGTGAAGCGCGCTCATTGGTTCAGGCTCGCGAATTTCCCGGCGTTCCCAGCAAAGGTAGAAGCAATCTCAGCTCCCGCGTCGCGCCTTTCGACATCTTGTGCGCCGGATTCAAGGATTGGTGCGTGAACGTGACAAGTTCACCGATATCTCCGTCGTTGGCAACTTCCGCGGTGCTCAGATACACTGAAAACGCCGTAGCAATGTAGTGTGTTAATGGAGGTGAGAACGCTCATAGGTTTACATACCGACAACGAGTTTCTAATTAACCTGAGCTCTGGATAGGTGGAATTACTACTACTACTACTTTGAATTACTGAGAAACTTTTAGTAGATCGTCGATAGTGTGTAAACGGCAGTAACGTGACAATGTCCACTGATATGTAGCGCATCACTTCCGTTCAGCAGGTGTGGACGCAAAATTCAACCGTTATATCGAAGCATCATTATGTGCGAGCCTTCGCTAAATTGCCAATCGAGGTCACGCCGAAGGGACACTCTCCACACAGAAATAGTTTTTCAGAATAAAAAGATGTTGCAAAGATCGACTACTTTACTGAACAATTGCCAAGTCCACAAAAGTTTCCGCTTTGCGGGGAGGAAGTCAACGTCGGCGCGCTCCCAGCCGACACAACCCAGAGACAAAGATTCTGCACTTATGCGACGTAAAGTAGCAATTAATAATCCCCCAATCACGACGTTGCTTTAAGCGACCGTAGGTATAGAACGAGCAGACACTGGTAGCCACAGAAGCCCTGGGTTTCAAAGTCGTATGCTGCGATTGGCGGACTTTGCAGAGGTTGAGGGTGATCTCTGGAGAACGAGCGCTAGCCGCTCGGGTCAGTCCTTCCTGGTCTCCCAATAAAGAGGTTCTGCGTCCTGCGCCTGCCATCCCGTTACTAAACATTCTGATGGAGGTGCTCTTCGATTCTACCTTCGCCGTGGAACTTCGATCTGGAACACGATTGCCCGCAAGGATGCCCGAAGTAGTAAGCGCCTCTCCTCCTACTACGCCGGCTCCCCGTTTCCTCCTCCGCCTGCGAGATCCTCCAACGTTCTCTGGCGATGACTCCCGGGATGTGGAGGACTAGCTTCTCCACGTTGAGCGTATATGCAACCACAACAACTGGCGTGATGCTCTCCAATATCCAACATCCGATTTTACCTCTCGTTGTCGCCACTCACCTGGTACGAACACAACGAGCCTTTGTTTGATTCATGCGGTACATTCAAACGCCACCTAACGGAAGCCGTCGGGAATAGCGAAGAAAATGGTCTCAAGGGCAAGCAGTATTTACAAACGCGTAACCAAGCTTTCGGAGAACCTTTTACGTCCTACATGGCTGATGTTTTGCAGACCTGCCGTAAGGTTGACACCTGTATGTGCGAAGCACAAAGATCCATCACCGTCTCAAGTGGCTATCGCAGACCTCTTTCAGTGCCGTTGCGCTCCACAAATTCGCTACGGCTGCTGAGCTCAGCCCCGCTTGCAAACGGTGTGAGGACCTGCAACGGCAACGGATCCTCCCGATCACCGGGATTTGTTTGACACGTCTGCACTTCCATAGACAATGCTGCGCTGGTAAATCTCATCTGCGCCATCATGCGCGAAGAACTCGCCCTTATGAACACGGGAACTGTGAACGGCCACTCGTCCAATACCCAGTTCTCTCAGCAGCAGTCAACTCAGACACTCACTTGAGGTCGCTAATCCAAGGGGAGCTTAAATCTGCAGTTGCAACGCCGGATACACCCTCACCAGCTGAACAGAATCTGACAAGCTACGCGGAAGTATGCTGCGATTCCAACTACACCATCTCCAGATTCACTAATGTTGGCTCCTATTGCCCAGGGTTCCTTTAAGTCCTCACGTTCCCCTTCGGGTGTACAGTATACGCGCCCTGCATACAAACAGCCCCTGATTTGCGTTTACTGTCAGTTGCCCGGTCATGTTGCCCGACGCTGTTACGGTCCCTAGTTCGACATGCAACACGAACGCCCTTGGTATCCCCGGCGGCCTAGTCCTCAACACTGGCAGCAAGAGCAACGTTTCCGTCGTCCCCAGCAGTGTCAAAGCATGACCTACGACAATGCCGTTTTTCGTTACGCTGCGCAAACTTCGTATGACACGAGATTGGACTACGGATCTACAGGCGACCAGAGGGCTCCCACTTCGTCAACGATCGATTCTCTCGATGATCGCCATCTCCCCGTATGCCGCGCTGTCGTTTTGTGTCGCCTCTGACCCAGACCATCTCGAAGTATGCGATATCAAACTAAAAGGCGCAACCTGCGTCGAGGAGGGACGTGAGGTTGCACTTTCACTTCTTTCTTGCAGTCCTCCTGAGTCTAGGAACTATATGTCTTTATTGTGTGATGGTATCGTTATCGAGGCTGTATCGAACACCGGTGCGACAATTTCGTGTATTTCTGCATCTCTTGCATGAAGACTTAAAACATAACCACTCCAGCCAATTAACGCCTCTATCGTCGGATGGGCAACATCAGTGCTTTTTGGCCACTTGGTTTCTGCACCGCTCGTGTCACCATCGCGGACAGTCTCTACGTGCAATTATTGGTGATTTCTGATTGCGTCGCGGATATTATTCTCGGTTATGATTTCCTTTCTGCTACCTATATACTGTGGATCGGACCAACTGGAGCTGAATTCGGACCCATTTTCTCTCATTTATGCTGCAGCCGCGACAGCCCCTGACGAATCCGTTGCGGTTGCAATGGAGCATACCGGGGTCCCTGGGAATGCGTCCTTGGCAGTATACATGCATGTTCAAGACAGTAGCAGTGGTCGGTGTGGCGAGGAAGTAGTTTTTATCTTCAAGGAACTAATTGTTCAACAACGCCTATGCGCTCCCAACTGCTTACTCCGCTTGGTAGATGGATGAGCCCTTATTTGGCTGACAGACCTCACAGAAGAAGATCAGGTCCTGTCTTCTGGAACTGCCGTCGGGTCGCTATGTTGACTTTGTTCTTGTCTGCCCTTTGTTACACGATAACATCTGATACTCCCAGTCGTCGACCACAACAAGCACCAAGCTGCCTGCAGCCGACTTCTCTGCGGTCATGCATGTCCCCAGAACTTACATCTGAACATCACCAGGTCCTCCCTTCACTCCTACGCGAATATGAGGACATCATCGATATCACCAGTGGACCTTTGGGCTACTGCAACTTCGTCAAGCATCGGCTCATGACTACCAGTGAAAACCCTACGCACAGTCGACCTTACTGCGTTTCTGAGGCTAACGACAAGTAATTCGCGATCATATCTCCGACATGCTAGCAATAGGAATTATTCAGCAGTCGTCGAGTCCTTGGTCGTCGCCCGTTGTTTTGTCAGAAAGAAAGATTGCAGCTGGCGTTTCTGCGTCGATTATTCGGAAACTGGATAGTGTCACTGTGAGAGATCAATACCCTTTCTCGAGGATCGATGACGCTTTAGTGTGCCTTCATGGAGCGTGTTATTTTTGTTCTGTGGATCTCCGATCCGGCAACTGGCTAATAGCCGTAGACGTGCGCGACAGAGAAGAAACAGCGTTCGTTACCCCAGATGGCCTTTATGCATTACGTGAAATACCCTCCTGGCGATATAGCGCACCTGCAACCTTTGAACATATAACGAGACGCTACTTCGTAACTTCCGATGGACCTTTTGCTTATGCTACTTGGATGACGTGCTCGTTTTTTCTCGCACCATGCAGGACCACATTCACCACTTCCGTGAAATTTTCGACTGTTTTCGCTCAGTAGGTCTGCAACCTAACGTGAAAAGGCGTGAGTTTGCCAGTCAGAAGCTCCGTGTTCCTCGACACATGGTCGACAGAAACGGCATTCACCCTGATCCTGACAACACAAGGGCAGTTCAGAACACCAAAGAGCTGCGTTCGTTCAGGAGGCTTTGTTCCTACTTCCGCCGTTTCATCAAGGGAGATGCATTCATTGCAGCTCCTATGCAGAAACTGCTCCGCGACGACTAGTCCTTTGCCTGGGATGCAGGGCACGAAGAGGCCTTTATGGAAATGAACCATGCCCTGAACGCTCCTCCAGTCCTCGGTCACTTTCAGCAAGACGCGCCAACAGAAATTCATACCGATGCTAGTGGACATGGTATTGGTGCAGTCCTACTACAATCTTGAAACAGAAAAGCCCCCGTAATCGCCTGCGCTAGTCGGTCTCTCTCGTCACTAGAGCGCAATTGTCCAATCACGTAAGAAGAATGCCTTTCCGTCGATGTGCTAGATCGAAATTCAGGCCATACCTGTATGGTCGTCCATTTCTTGTCGTCACCGATCACCACGCTTTATGCTGGTTGACTCGCCTCAAGTTGTTAATGGCGTCCTCTACAAGCATAATTTTCGCGACTGCGGTTCTCCTCTGTTACTAGCCGTACCAGTACGACTGCGACACTACGTCATCTCTGCATGCCACGACGACCCAACATCTGCTCATTTGGACATATACAAATGGATGGCTGCGGGGACGATCCTACTGATCCGGCACGTATAAGGCAGTCGACAAGTATATACGGTCCTGCAAGCCCTGCCAGATCAGGAAAACCCCTACTGCTGCCCATGCCGGTTTTCTTCAACCACTGGCACCCACAGAAGCCCCATTCGAACGGGTTGGAATTGATTTACTGGGCCCCTTCCCTGAATCATCTTCTGGAAACCGATTGATTATTGTCTTAATTTATCATTTTGCCCGGTATGCCGAAACTAAAAGTGTTCCGTCTGGCACCGCCACTGAAGTGGCCTCGTTCCTGCTCCAGGCCGTTATCTTACATCATGGAACGCCACGTACTCTTCTGAGTGGCCGCGGTGCACAGTTTGTTTCCCATGTTGTCAAGAGTGTCCTGTCCCTCAGCAATACCGTTCATCGAACTACCATAATCAGACTAAGGGCTTGACGGAACGTCTGAATCGCACCATCTAAACTAGGACACCATCCTTCTATTTGTGAGATACGCATACAAAGCAGCCCGTCAATCCACCACTTGGTTTTCACCTTTTTTTTTCTCCTGTACGGCCGACACTCTACTACTTTACTCTATACCCTTCTCCCCCAACCAGAGAACCTCAAGCTGGATCCACTCTCCGCTGGAGCCATCAGTAAAACTGAGGAAGCACGACAACTTGCCATGTGCCAAACCTCTTCCTCTCAGGATGACCAATGCGTTCGCTACAACGATTAACATCGAAGCGTATCTTTCGCATCTGCGGACCTTGTTCTCCTCTGTACTCCCGTTCGCCAAGTCGGCCGTGCTGAGAAGTTCTGCCGAGATACATCGTGCCCTACAAGGTCATTCGCCGCATTTCCGACCTGAATTACCAGGACGATGACACAACTGTCCCGTCCTCCCGGCGGTCCCCTCTGATAACCACCCATGCCCTCCGCATGAAACTCTACACCATACCGTCACAGCCATAAGGACATGGCCTTCCCGAGGCTGGTGGTAGTTAAAGAACGCATTTGAAGAGGTTGAGGATGATCTCTGGAGCGCTCGGGTCAGTCCTTCCTGGTCTCCAAATAAACTGGTTCTGCGATTGCTATCCCGTTACTTAGTATTATGTCTACGCGCGAAGGAGTGAAAGGAGGTAAGCAGACCTTCTGTATCTAGGTGGCGTCCCACCAATGGTGCAGATGTCATATGGCAACCAGTTTCCTTTGGGTGCCATGCTCGTTGCGAATCGTGAGCCATGTAGCGTGTATCTTTACGTAACATTTCTTAAAATCCCGCTTTAATTTTAGAGTTGACGTGCTACCCGACACACGTATATGAACCAGATCTCGTCATCGTCGACACGAAGAGCGAAACGAGGACGAAGTACGATGAAGGTTTATAACGCGAAGCGTTCATTTTTGCTCAGCTACGAATAGAACCCTATCCACTGCAAGCGTACAATTTTCAAAGGTTATACTTCAGGCTGTGAAGAACTTCCTATTGGGTGCAATTCCGTACGCGCACTAGTTGACTTAAAAAAAAGTCGAATACTCCAAGCTGTTGAACGAACATTACATGCGGCATCAAAAATATGCAATATTTATTTTAGCATGAGCGGGGTAACCTTTTCATGCCCGTTTTTACCAGAATGTGAAGCGCTTCACGGGGCACAGAAGAAATGACGCAGCTAAACCTGAAACCGACATCTTGAATCAGCGGCGAGTGATGTCATATTGACAGGGAGCAGATAGGCTACCACAGTTGCATTTTCTTTCTTTGGAAACTCTCAGGTGAATTTTTAAGGAGACGTTGCCGATTGTCGTTGTTGAAAGTACAGGTTGTGGGAAGGCAGGCAGCTCTTGTTGATGCAATTCCTACGTTTAATAACCACAGCTTTTAGGGCAAGGTATTTCGTGTATACTATTGCGCTATCAACGACGAAGAATACAGTTGTATGCGTTTTCAGATGGTTGTGGTCTCTGAGATCATCCTTTGAAAGCCATGACTGGAGCATTTTCATGTAGGTGTATCCGCATCCATATAGCTGCAGACGTATTTCTTACAGACTTGACAGTTACGTGCTCGTTTCGGGTTGACGCTTCACAACACTTCACTCACTTTTCCGCGCCCCATAGTAGGAACATCACTGATGTTCACGGTACGGTAATTGATGAGTAAAACATTCCGCACCCTAACTCTCGAGAGCTCCACCAGCGGGCTGAGATAATTGTATCGCTATAAGCTAGCGAGCGCATTCAGTTTACCTGCATTTGAATTAGTAACGTGACGGGAAACAGTTGGGGCTCGATCGTAATATACAAGTTATCGTAATATTGAGCATCGATATGAAGGAGCGAGTCGCTGTACCCCAGCCCAGGGGATGCTCCCAGGATTTACATGTTGGCGGCGTTGGTGTCTCGTGGGGCGGGCTGACGCCAATAAATATTGCTAGTTGTGTTTTTGACTTTCGTGGTCGGGATTTTGGGGGCATAACACATTTTGGGGGATGTGGGTGCTTGGAAAATTCCTCCCCGGCCACTATGCAGCGGCACTGATTGTACATACCGTGTTTCTTGCCACAGAGCTGGTGGCGAATAAGACCGGACAAGAGGTTCTGGTGGATCCGTTCCATTTTCACTATGGCATCGGGGGCGAACTCCTGATGATGTCCCTTCTCGGCATAGTGCTGCTACTATTTTTATCCAGGATGTACGCCAGTGGAGCGGTATGGGACACTGTAGGACAGAACGTAACATTCACCGACAGCCAGGCGGAATCTGAGTATGCCCTAGTAGAGCAACTGTACGCTAAATCAGTCTATGACGACTACGGTCTAGTGACGTACCGACTACGAAAAAAGTACGATGACCTCGCTGCTGTGAACGGGCTTTCCGTTGCGGTGCGCCCTAACCAATGTCTCTGCGTGCTGGGAGGTGCAAATGCCGGGAAGACGACAGTGCTGCAGATGCTGTCAGGGCTCGTGAATCCGTCAAGTGGGGACGCCTTCATGGCAGACATCGCTTTGAGCAAGGATCAACAACAGGTTGGTGTCAGGCTTTGCCTTGTCTTGCCATGATCTCGCACTGAGGAGCATTTTAGCCCTTCCAACCACTAAATACATTGTTACAAAACACCTAAACCACATCAGCCACTAAATACAGTGATAAAAAGAGCTGTAATGTTAGCCCACACCAGTTTGGTTTTAGAAAGGGGAAATCAACAGTATTGGCTGTAACGTTACTGAAAACATTAAACGGAATCTGGATTATAATTTACTTACTATGGGAATATTCCTAGATACGTCGAAGGCGTTCGACCTGATTGACCACAATAGGTTACTGCTTAAACATGAAAATTACGGTGTACGTAGTGTGGCACTACGACTGATTGCAAGCTACCTAAGTGACAGGGAGCAGTTTGTAGATGGTGGTGGTACCAAATCAGTCCTTGTTCAGTCGGCGTTCCACAGGGTTCTATTATTAGGCCCTTTCTTTTCTGAGCTTACATGAATAACCTTCCCGGGTACTTTTCGGAGAGAAGTCTTTTATATGGTGATGGTACAAATATCTTTGTAGAGGTTCCTACAATTGATGAATTGTTTGTAAAAGCCAACGAGGTTCTCAGCGAACTTGTAATGTGGCTCTCTGACAACAAACTTCTTCAAAATTTCACTAAATCTAGTTATGTTCTGTTTCGCCCCGCTCAAAGTCGCGTCCAGTTAGATTTGCATAGTCTTTTTTTTTTCTCAACAAAGGTCCTTCCCAGAGTACGATCTTCGAAATTTTGGGAGTCATATTGGAAGAGCATCTTAGTTGGCACCCACACGTCCTCTCTGTGAGAAATAAGATATACTCAGGGATATATGCGGCTAAGCAGGGCACAGTCTCCATTCTCAACAAAAGTACTTACTGACATCTACTACGCGGTCGTTCATTCACATATAAATTACGCGCTAGAAGTTTACGGTTTAACATACAACACGGCCTTAAAGCCGCTATACCTCGCGCAAAAAACAAAAACAAAAAAAGCGTTGCGTTTTATCTTGCATGTTCCGCCTAGCACGACAATCGTATGCGTTTAATTCTCTCGCAATAATGGATGTCTTTTCCCTTAGAAAATATAAGATATGCTGCCTTGTACACAAACTTCTGCACGAAACTGATGTCACTCACAAAGCTTATTTTTATTGCTACTCTTCTTGCTATGCTTTGAGACGCGATCTTTGGACCGTGAAATTACCAAAACCACGAACGAATTATAGGAAATTTACGCTTCAGTTCTACGGTGGGAAGGCTTGGAATTCCTTGCCTGTTATGCTAATTTTTAACTCTATGTGAAGTAGCCTTAGAAGATATTTGTTGCAAAACCTATCAGACACAGAACATTTTTAAATGTTTGAATTGTTGCTTATTGTAACCGGGCTGTTGTTCTGAGCAAAGTTAGTTGGTACTATAGTATGTACACTTACTAATTTGTGAGTATTGTTAGTTTTGTTCTCGATCTACCGATCTAAGTTACCGATTTGTTTGACATCAGGTCACTATACGTTTAAATATACTGTGTATTCTGGAATATAATTCTATCGCACAAGGCTGTACTGGGTATTATCCCACTTTTGTGTGTTGTGTTAGATGGATTGCATTTACAGGCTTTGACCTCGCAATCCAGTTGTTACCTTGTGTATACATTCTTTATTGTGCATAAATAAAATCTGAATCTTAAATCTGAATACCAGAATGCCAGAGTTGAGGCTTAACTGGATTTCACGCGCTCTTGTAACAGTCTTAGGTACATAATTTATGTGCACGAATGAAGATACTGAAGCCGTCAATGTCGCGTGATATAAAATCTTGCGACATTCATAGGGCACAATTTACTAACAAATAACCGCGAATTCTTTCTTCTCTGTGTCGATGGGGAATTGTCAACTTAGGTAATTTGCATAGCATAGAATCCATACAATTCACGAAGAGCGCATACGAGGGGTATTCAAGTCAAACCGAGACTTTCTGTGTCCTGAGTGTACAAATGGAGCGCGCTACTACTTTTTCATAATTTTCACACGCGACAGGCCTCAGCGTTCACCACGTGGTGGTCCAAAGTTTGTGCAAAGCAGAAGACACGTGCTGGACAAGATGGCCGACAACGAGGTGACCGCGCACGTCGAACAGCGAATTGTCATGAAGTTTCTCGTGAATGAAGACGTAAAGTCATCTAAAATCCAAAAGAAGACTTCACTGTCAGTATGGCCAGGATGCACTTAGCCGCAGCAAAGCGTTTGAGTGGTGCAAACGGTTCCGAGACGGCCGTACATCAGTGCAGGACGATCCCGGCTGGGGCGGCTCAGGGCCCAGTGTCAGAGTTCCTGAGAACATCCAACTTGTGGAGCGCCTGATCCTCAAGGACCGACGGATAACATGTCTCGGACTGGCTCGAAAGACGGACCTTTCTCTGGGAACGTTGAACACTATCATTCATGAACACGTCGAGTTTTGGAAAGTCAGTGCCCATTGGGTCCCGAGGCAGCTCTCCGTGTTTGACCGGCAGAGAAGACTGAAAATTTCCCAAGAGCTAAGATACCGTTTCGACACTGAAGGACAGCCGTTCCTTGATCGGATCATCACGTGCGATGAAACGTGGGTGCACAATTTCACTCCTCAGTCTCAACGCGCATCAAAACAGTGAAAGCATCCGGGCTCGCCAGCTCCCAAGTTCCGAAGCACCCTGCGGGTAAGGTCAAGGCCACGGTTTTCTGGGACAAGGCTGGCGTTCATGTTGATTTTCTGCACAGTGGTACCACCATCAATAGTGCATATTACTGCCAGGTTCTCAGGGATGTGCATAAGGCGCTGAAGCAAAAGCGGCCGAGCTTCATCACCAAAGGAGTCCTCCTCCTACAGGACAATGCACGCACGCACAGCGCGCATCTCACGACACGCACATTACAGGAACCTGGCTGGAAGTTGCTGCCGCATTCCCCTTCCAGTCCAGGCCTCGCCCCCAACGATTTCCATCTCTTCGGGCCACTTCAGCTGCGACGACGAGGTTAAGAATGCGGTCCAATCATGGCTGCTACGTGCCGGTGAGAATTTCTAGGCTGCTGACATCCAAGCCCTCGTGAAACGCTGGGACAAGTGCAGCTGGAGATTACGTTGAAAAATAAAATAATTTCTCGTCTGTAAATTCATTTTACTTTCGCGAAAAATGAAAAGTCCCGGTTTGACTTGAACACCCCTCGTATCTGTGGGTTTAGGAGAACTCGTCACAAGCCCGGTCGTCACAGGCCAACTGGTCATAGGTGTACTCGTCAAGGAGGCCAACTCGTCACAGGGCATCTCGTACGAGGAACTGCCATCACTCTGGAATAATCGTCACAGTGAACCTGCCACCTGCTCACCGCACCGTACTCCCCAACGTGTGAAATAGTAAAAGGCTCCTTTGACCTAACCTTGATCACTCTCGACGGGTGCATATTCTACATGAACTACAGCGGTCTTCGGAATCCGGGTTCGCGGAAGTGCGGGTCGGGCACTGGACTAATCCCTTTGGTAAAACACGATGAAACGCATTCCCTTTGGAACGGGGTCAACCTTGCAACCAGTGTTCCGGTGACGAACCGCCCCCCTTGACAAGTGTTCCGGTGACAAAAGGACCTCGTACCGGAGGGCCGGTGTGACCAATTATCCTGTGACGAGTCTTCCGGTGACGAGTGGGATTGTGACGAGTGGACCGGTTCCCCGTATTTATGTAGACTCGCATTCAGGAAACCACTTGCGAAGCTCACTGACTGTTGGCAGTCCTGGGGAATAAATTTCGGTATTTAAGAGGACTCAAATGGGGAGCAACTGCAGTATCGAGAACAATCTGGAATTACTCCCCTTTTTATACTTGTTTCATTGGAGTCTACAGAAGTCAACGTAGAACATGTCGATACTACACACTTGAATAGAACATTGATACGTGCCATTGAGATTGTGGATAATCGTTCCGTCCCAAAATCATTCTTGTACTGGTCACTAAGGCTCAACATGTAAATCGTATATGTATGTCCGCACTCATTAACTGCCTTCTCTGAAACAGTGGCAAACACACGTGGGATACTGCGTTGAAAAGGGAGGCTTTCTGGAGCAGTTAAGTGGCTACGAAAACCTATGGCTCTTTGCACGCCTTCGTGGTGTTCCTGAAGAGGATATACCTGCCTTAGCGACTAGCATGGCAAGGTTGCTAGGCTTCGCGGAATATGCAGACGATGTGGCCAGTCTTTACAGGTGAGTATGCACTGATCCATATACAGGTGTCTTCTTTTTTTATATACATAATTTTCATGAACTATAAGGGCTATAGACATCCTGTTTTCACATCTATCATCTCTTGGCCATCTGTTGCTCAACCGTCGAATCAAAAGTCGTCAATTAACTTTTGAATTATAAAAGCGTCCAGGATAAAGATTAAAAGAAAAAAAATACAACCCAAAATCAGGGTAGTTGGGATAATGGTCACAGGATACGTTCCTTTTGGTTTTGTTTCCGCAAGTTCGAGCTCATCTCCGACGCATGAGGCGGCACTGTGCTCCTTGTCCTTCCTGTGCGTAAGGCAGACAAACTTTACGTATAACATGACGGTACCGTTCCTTAGCGAGAACTACCTACCGTTGTTATCACGCGTGACATTGTGGTTGATGCAGCAGGCAGACAACAAACCACAGATTAAAACGCGTCTTCCATAGATTCGTTATTTCTCCGCAAGTTCACTCCTTCTTTTCATTATTTGTTTTCTTTTCAATAGATAGTGTCAACTTTACTCCTACAATTGGGACGCCCACTCAACCGTGGAAGGCTTCTGCGATTGGCTACCAGCTTTTGCACGACGCACCCGCTTCGCAATGTAGTGCCTGCCTCCCGTCGGTCTCTCTCCCTTCAGTCCCCACTTCGCTGCGCCGCACTACATTCGCGCTCGCGGAGCGATTCTTGTGTGGAGGCGGGCTCTAGCGCATGTCTTACGTTGTCACTGACTATAGTTTCGTTTCTCAACACTGATTTTTCTACGGTCCTTCTGAAGTCTGCGGCTTGTCGGCTTCTTTTCATGTTCACGAATTGTCTTCGTGGATAGATGTACATCTCCAGTGTGCAACATTTTTAATACCAGCTTCTGAGATTTACAGGACGAGCTGGAATGCCGGCAGCAGCTCTTTAGTGCATCTACCGAGGTAAATATAAATGGTATCGAAGGCGGGAACAAAATACGAAATCTGTGTTAGCAACCCTGCGCCCTTCATGGTACACATGCGAGCGTGGTTGTTGAGGGGCAAACTACGAAGGTAAACAAAAATAATTTTATTGGAGGCGCGAATAATGTGATACTAATATGATACTAATGCAATATGCATGTTTTTAATATAGCGATTCGCGCAGTCTGCCAGTAATGCGTAGCTGATAGACAGAGCCGAGTACGCTTTCGGTTCCTGTCCCTCTCCACGATGTTAGCTACGGGTTTGCCGTACGTTGACTGCGCACTTTGTGACTGTTCATAGCCCTTTTTCTTCTTCATCGTCGTCTTTTCAATTTCAAACCTGGGACATTCCTCGGAGGAATGCCACATTTCAGGACAGTAGCCAGCTATTGCTTTATTTGAGTGTCAAGAAAGTGGACAG
The DNA here is from genome assembly GCF_037126465.1 of Ornithodoros turicata. NCBI lineage: Eukaryota > Metazoa > Arthropoda > Arachnida > Ixodida > Argasidae > Ornithodoros > Ornithodoros turicata. Next base: position 893,846 of record NW_026999378.1, on the reverse strand, counting down.
TACTGACTTTGGAGCTGTCTGTTCCTCTTCCTGCCTTTGTGACGTTTGTGGGTGCGTGTGAGGAAGCCTTCAAAGCCAACATCAAGACATTCCTCACCTCCCAAGAGGTCAGGTCCAAGCTGTGTGAAGTGTTGGACACACTTGTGCCAAAGATATTGAGTTTGTGTTCTTCGTCGGTGTATGATGATCTATTCCACTTTTATGGGAGGGTACGACTGTTCAAGTTTGCACGACAAAGGAATCAGGAAGTACGAAGTAGTACGTTACGTCAGAAGGCACTGCTGCAGGCAGCGAGACTAAGTTCGTAATCTCTGCGCGTTGTTGTGATGTAACCAAAAGTTTTCTTTCCATGCAAAAGAATATGCATGGTTCTCTTGTCTATCCAGTACTTTCAGTTGTAACCTAGATTACACATGATCTTTTGTAGTTCCTTCATCCCTGTGTAGCATACGCTTTGTCAAAGTACACTTTTGCACATAGCTCCTTACTGTGTTATTTGTATTTTGACAGCCATGTCGGGTTCAGTAGTCTGTGCGTACTATTTAAAGGTATAATGTGTGTTCACCTGGGTACATAGATGCCTAGCATACATTTCCTATTTTGAATCTTCAGCGGTTTGCCTATTCTTTGATGTATTAAATGTATATGTGTGTACAAAGATCCCTAGCACGTAATTTTATATTTTGAATCCTGCGGTGAGTTCAGTAGTTGTGTGCAGTATTATAACCGCCAGTATGTATGCGCAGTTATGTTCAGGGCTAAGCACCTTGTGCAGCTTGAAAATCTACACCACATGCCAAAATGTGCGCAAAATAGCAGGACAGGCCATTGTCGATGCTTTGACATGCATTTAATACTAAGATGCTGTTGTAATCAAAGTAGTAGTAGTCATCAGCAGGTGTGTACAAACTGAACAAGGACGGAATTTGTAATTTGCCCCGCAACGGATGGATGGCGCTGCCGGTCTTTATCATGACCGCCCTTGAAGATGTGGTGGCCAATGCAAGCTTCGCTACCATTTATATTTACCTTGCATCTAGCTCTACTTTCTTTTGTGAGTGGTAAATGGTATGCAATTGTAGTTGTCATTGCTGGAAGCTGATATTATTGCGGCTGTTTTTCAAGATAAAGTATCACAGACTTCTGAAGTGAGCTAATGAACTTCCCTTCTTATTCCCCCATAGCATTCGTTACAATACCAAAAACTATGGGCAGACATAGCGCAAACAGTATGCAAATATGATATAATGTGATCTTCAAGTGCAAATATGTTCACTTCCACCTACTGTGTACGAGAGATATGTGGAAAGTTCCAGATGTGCATGAGGACAGCTATAGCAGCATGCATTGGACATTAAGGTCCTGGGCCCCATCTGTGTTCGCTGGACCTTGTACATTATCCTTTTGTGCTTATTCAGTGCATGTACTGTAATACTGGATATTTTGCACAATATTCTGTCGTGAGTATTTACGCTGGAATATGGAAGTCAGTGAAAACTCACTGTGTTCCAGCCTTAGAACATCAGTTGTCTCATGTGGGCATTTATACTGTTTACAACGGCATGGCGAATTTGCCTGCGATAAAAGAAAGCAAGCCCCCACCTTGTCTCCTGTGGCCTTTGTTGAACGCATATCGCTAGCGTTGATTCTTCTCTCTTTACAAATTGTTCATGAGTTTTTGCTCTTGGATTTGCTTTCAACAGCGATTGTGATATTGCGCGGCTCGACATCGCGATGGAAGGAACGCGCAGCGCGAGCGCCCTGCCCACGCTATACGTAATGGTGACGTACCAGGTGACGTTATTATGACGGAATTTGTAGTTTGCCCCGCAACGGATGGATGGCGCTGCCGGTCTTTATCATGGCCGCCCTTGAAGACGTGGTGGCCAATGCAAGCTTCGCTACCATTTATATTTACCTTGCATCTACCTCTACTTTCTTTTGTGAGTGGTAACTGGTATGCAACAGCAGTCTTAGGTATCATGTTAAGAGTATTTCTTTCTCAGTGTTCTCGCGTGGAATACAATACGTGAATGATGTAACGATCCACAGTTATCACAACCCTTTTAAGTGTCACCCAACACGATTCGACATGTGTCAGACGACGAGTGTAGTGATCGATGTTGTAACGATTTCCAGAATACAGCTATAAGGAGACGTATGGATTTTTTTTTTTTAATGATGAAGTCACCATGCTTTGATTCGTGTAATGGCTACGATAATGTTCCCCTCTTCCAGTGTCGGGAATCAACGAAAGCTCGCCGTGGCGGTCGCCATGATCGGTCTTCCCCAGCTCCTGCTTTTGGATGAACCAACAGCTAATGTAGATGCGGCTGCACGCAAGAAAATTCTATCCCATGTGAACGCAATGAAGGTCCACGCGGGTATATCGGTAATACTATGTTCGAGGAAGTAAGTTTATTTTTATACCAGATCGACCAGAAATATTAGAACATGGCACAGATGCATGTTGCATGTACACCGCTAAAAGAGAGCTTCACCACATACCTTGGTTCGCTCTATTCATGTGTTGAAGATGGGATGGATCTGCCTATTTTGAGCATTTTGCATATTGTCTCCAAAAAGGTCCCGTCCTCTTTCAACGAGTCGAGAGGGAGAACTACGTCATTCTACGGGAAGTTCTAAACAGAACTTCCCGTGTCACTTTGGGAAGTTCTGTTTAAACAGTATCTGGTTATCTATCACCCGGGGTGGGCAATCCATCATAGCTACTTTCCATCCAGCTTCTTTTCTTATGTTTTTTTTACTGTGCCAGTTTTACAGCCTACCGCAGAGGGACCGTCCACGGTCCGCCGAAAAGCTAAAAGGCCATTTAAAAAAGTTCCAGGGAGCAGCGCGCTCGCAAAACGGCCGTGATTTGCTACCGTCTCCGATCGCCGCCGCCGTCGTTCTGGTGTAAGACGTTGTGTGGCGTACGCTGCCGTTTTGCACTGCATTTCCCGGCATGCCCTCCCAGGGCGCGCGCTGCTAATGGCCTACCGGCCCCTTGCGGGCTCTCGGCCCATTAGTTTAAAACTTCCATCCGTGTTTTTGTTTTTTTCTTCACATTACTCTGGACTGAGCGTTCAGGCAGGAGATCTTACATTACAAGTTTAAAAGAAACATGGTTTTGCTTTTGATTGTTTCTTAGTTTGATGAAAAAGAATCAGACTCGACACCTTATATATTTGATATAGTCTATGAACAACATGTTAAATACATTACATTTCAGAAGTATATGAGTATGTGTTCTCGTGAAAGTGAACCATTCCTTTATTTTTCAGTAAACAAATGTCTCAAATTCTGTTTGAGAACACTTTTCAGTAGAAGTGTTTTTTCCCTTGGCTTTTTAACCAGTTTTCTTAAGAAAGGATTCGAAAGATTCGCCAATTCGCAGGACCTCCCTTGGATTCGGATTCGCAAAATTCTGGATCCGTCCCATCTCTATATACGGTTATGTTGAAATTTCGCTTTTGTATTGATGAGCTAGATGCTTTTCTAAATATACAGGGTGGGTGCTCTAAAACGTCAGTCACATTTTCGTGCGTGCTGTGATGCTTCATTCCTTTATGGAAAAATGTTTGTCCATGCTATAGAAATTCTATAGAAATAAGTCAAAAGAGTCAATAGACATGATATTGGAACTCTATAGGTTTTACATGGAAAATCCTTCGGAATTGCTTTGGACAACTAATGGTCATTTGGGACAGACTTTCCTTTTGACATTTCACACGCTTTGACAGACATTGAAAGTCATTGACTTTTCTTTCGATTACTCCCCCCCCCCCCCGCCTTGCACGAACTACGTTATCTGCGGTTGCCTTGGCCTCAAATTTAATTCAATTTGCTCTGAAGTATTAAAGGACAGGAATGCAAAATCACATGTGAACAGGAGTACTTTATTGAGTCACTTCATTTTTGAAAGCATTGGGGCGAGGCTCTCCTTTGTCTCCCGTAGGCGGGTACTTGTCTATTTTCACCGTGTTTCTACAGGGAAAGCACAATTTTAAGCATTTGATAGAAAACATAGAATAGCTTCTCCAGAATATTTTCGAATCCGCGTCATCTGCATTTAATATGAGTAATATCACACATCCTCTAAGCCTACCCCATATGGGGACAAAAGGTGGCCATTAATGCGCCGCGTACATGACATTTACACACACTTCCGCCCATTAATTATACGCCAGCTATGCTACTCCGTCACGATAAATAGTGGAATAAACAAGTCCGCCCACTGTATTATGCGTCCTTTCTCAAAATACGGCTGTTGTACCATTGGGTATGCAATTGAAATCCTCTGTATGCGCTCGAAAAATAAAAACTTGGAGTGTGAACTCAGAACCACGTGAGTAGTATAGGGACGGTGTTAAACTACGGCCATGTTAAACTACTGCGCCCCTGCCCCTGAGCCCTCAGCGTATTTTCCCTGCGCGGCGCCTGTGCGGAGGGTTGTCCGCGCGCTTATCGGCGAGGGGAGGGCTGCGTGCGCGTTTGCCCTCTCACATTTTTCAGCCTGAGCCAACTTCTTTCGTCATTTTTCAATCTGCGCCGACTTCTTTCGCAACTTTTTTCCAGTGAGCGACAGGCGGCGCTCGGGTGGAGGGCTGCCGTGGTGGGCGGAGCGTGGCCCGAGGGTTGCGTGAGCGCTTACTTGCTCACATTTTTCAGCCTGGACCGACTTCTTTCATCATTTTTCAATCTGTGTCGATTTCAATCGCAATTTTTTCCCCGCTACAGCAGGTGTGCAGTAGGCGATTTACATGCAAAGGATAGCCATACACAAAAGTACCAGTGAAAATATATTTATTAAAATCATTAGTGTTAGGAATTATGTTATGACTCCGTGTGAAGGAGAAAAACTCAGCCAAAAAATCTGATGCAATAGCATTGAAGGGGTATTTTATTAGTGATAATCACGCAAGTTTTCAATTAAGCAGAAGGAGTAGCACATTTTTGATAAAAGAAGATATTTTTAATCAATACGATTACTACCAAATTAAAAGTTTTATTACAAAAAGTCTAACATGACCACCATGGCGGAGTTTTAATTACAAAGTTCTGACAGATGTACGTAACTTCATACACAACAGCTAGTATTCCGTTATGACACATTTAATCAAAAAATATATTTTTAATCAATATGATTACAGTCAAAATTAAAAGTTTTATTATAAAAAGTCTAACATTATTATACGTGACCACCATAGTGGAGCTTTAATTACAAGAGCCGATATATGTATGTGGACAGCAGAGAACCTGGAAGACCATGGGACACGAACACAAGAGGAAATAAAATCTATAACACTACATTGGTTAATCAAAACAACAGAGGAGGAGAATAATCTATCATTTTAACTATCATAAAATCATCCTCGTGACTTATCTAGTCGAACCACATACAATTTTCATTGTAAGAGACACTACAAACCTCTACTTTGTTTTATGAATTCAACACAGAAAATATATTAAAAACTGAACTTCAACACATAGCACGCTCCTAGCCAACAATCAGCTCTAATACTATCTGCCGTGATTTGTTGAAGACGGGAGGCGTACACCTGACAGTTATGAACATTTTCGAGCGCAATAGGGAAGATTATTCCAACATTACACAATTAATCAATTTCTTATTTAGTAAACAGCATAGACATACGGAAATAATGAGAAAAACGATCAACTGCTAATAGAGAACCAAAACACATCACATGAACAACAGACACATGCAGGAAAATAATTGAAAAAAATCACTCGAAACGATAAACATGCACGGATGAATGGCAGAGAAACACTTTGAACAGCACATGATGAATAATTTAATACAGCACAGAGCTCACGCTGAATAGCAGAGAAACAATCTAAACGGCGCATCTGCCAACATATAAACAACAGACAGGAAAATATTACTGAAACAAGATCAACAGCTAATAGAGAGCCAAAATCCAACACGTAAACAAGAGGTACACAAAGGATAAATAGTTGAAGAACAATCTAACAAAACAAGAAACATGCACGGATGAATAGCAGAGAAACACTCTAAACGGTGCATCTACCAACGGTAAACAGCAGACACATGCAGGAAAATAATTGAAAAAGAATCAATCAAAACGATAAACATGCACGGATGAATAGCAGAGAAACGCTTTGAACGATGCATTTGCCAACATGTAAACAACACACCGGAAAATAATAGCGAAACAAACTATCAAACATTACAATTGAAATAATATATCTTTTGAACTATCATAAAATCAACCTTGCGAGCTAACAATATAGAATTTTCATCCTACTCAGGCACTATAAACATTACCTTGACAGAGCTATCCAAACACGCACCGCAGCTATGCTTTACACAGTACAACCAGACTCGAGACCCGGCGGGGTCACTCTCTCCCTCTATGCAGCCCGGTGGGGTCACTCTCTCCATCTATACAGCCCATAGCATGGAACCTGTTGTCAATCTGTGGGGGTGTGGAAATCCTCTCTCTTTTTCACATTCTTTTCTCCAAAAGGAAATATTCTTAGGATCGGTGTACAGAGACGAATTTTTTATTGATCGCAAATAGACATTGGAATTATTCGACTCTCAAGAACACAATAAGAATTCTATCAAAAAACAATAGAATGCAGAAAACTAAGGATAGACTTTCTAAGCAAACGAGAAAATATCATCGGTGCAAACAATACTGAACGAGAAATGTGGCATTCAATGTATTTCAGATCAGACACAACTATTAGGCAATCATTATTCTCAACTCACAAAATATCAAACGAGTGAAAGTCAAGTTTATTCAGTGATAGAAACAATACTAATTCGAAAACGAGAAACAAATTTAATTACATAATTTTTAATGATAACTTTGCAACAGTAATTTCTACACGCAGAAGCCACAAAGAACTCATATGAAATGCAAAATTATTGTCTTTGCTATAGCGGAAATCAACGCACACAACATTCCAATCTAGTAGAATATTTTTATTAATATCAATCGAGTGATCATCTGAAACATAGTCAAAGCAGTAATTAATTTAGGCAAACATTTTCCTAACCAAGTGTGCAAATACATCACAGAAACACGTCTTTTTCATTGAGGACCCAATAGTGGAAACAAAATATCAATCGAGTGAAAGTAAAGTTTATTCAGCGATAGAAACAATACTAATTCGAAAACGAGAAACAAATTTATATACATATTTTTTATGATAACTTTGCAACAGTAATTTCTACATGCAGAAGCCACAATGAACTCATCGGAAATGTAAATTATAGTGTTTGCTACAGCGGAAATCAACGCACACAACATTCCAAACTAATAAATATTTTTATTAATATCAATCGAGTGATCATCTGAAACAAAGTCAAAGGCAGTAATTAATTTAGGCAAACATTTTTCGTAACCACGCAGCGCAAATATACATCACAGAAACACGTCTTTTTCATTCAGGACCCACTAGTGGAAACGAAGTGAGAGAGGGAAGCTGAGTTCCCGTACACTTTCGTTAAGGTTACGCCTGCAGGGAGCAGGGGAATCCAACAATAGTCTTGGTATACAAAGCCATAAACCGACCCCAGCAAGTCAAGTTAGGGAAGGAGGGGCTCTAGCGCTGTCTTGTACATAGAATCATTGAAAGCAAACGTTTTTTCCTTACACATCACATCTTTTTGTAAATTGAATTTCATAATTCTCACGGCAGGTAGAACATTCTAAACGCGATAATAAATTTTTAATAAATAAAATTACCACCATTATGATTTAATTAAATGTCGAGGCGCACTACAAAACAGAACAGACAATTGCCATACATTGAAGAGATGGACGGATTTTGTACTCGTTACCATACGTCATGGGAGGACCTGATAAAAAGCTGCATTTCAATACGTCCTAGACATGGTCGTATACAGAGATATGGCACAAATTATGGAATTCAAGATGCGAGAACTTGTATGCCGAATCTACAATAGTTATAAAAATATTTGCACGTCATCATCGGAAGGACCACTTGGATTGATGGTGGAGTTTTTGAGGTTTGCTAACAAAGAATTGAAATACACTAGACCAAACGTAATTGTAATCATTGCAATGGGCATTGCATTAATCAAGAAAGCAATCAGATCAAATTATCATATACAAGCAGTCTATATCGCACGATTCATTACGGATTTGTTGAAATTACATGTAACATTTGAAATGGAAAGTACATAAAACATCTTATCACGTGATATATTCCACTAGAGCCTCTACACATTTATTTTATTCTACCAGTCAAGGATGTCGAATGAACAGAAGTTCAATATTGTCGTGCAAGGTCTGATGTATCATCACTTTTTGAAACTCAACAAACATATCAATTGTGGTGGGCCACTGGATGGTTTTCATCTAATACTCTCTTGTACGCCATTCAAGAATCTTCATACAAAAGAAAGGAAGCATCAATAAGAGACTGTGCAAGTTCGTCGCAACAAAGTGCAAGTTGTTGAAGCAATACAAACACGGCGACAACATATCACCTGCGTTAATCAACGCTGGATTCAAGCGCCCAATAATCAGAATAAATTACTTGATGTCTTCGGAATTCATCAATCAAGACAACAAACGAAAACTTCGGAGTTTGGAATAGAAGTGTAATTTATCGAAATAAACAAGTGTATAATTGAAATAATAATTGTATTCTTTGTCATCATTGTAATGTATTCTACACAGCGCAACGAAAACAGCTTATGACTAGATTGAAGATTGCTAAGGAGACACTACATACAAGGATCTTCGCGTGGAATGAGCGCTGGCAATCAGATTTTTACACGACCACACTCTATACAACACCGACACCCGAAGGAAAGAATTGTAGAAGAATCGACAATAGAAATTTAGAGGCATGTTACATCAATCTTTGTTTGCAAAGAGGATCATTAATATCTTGCGAAAGCTTATTTTACGAATTAAATTGCATAGTGTATATATTTTCTCAGACTATTGGACAGTTGACAATACTATATTGAAGGGAATCTATTATCAAATGACGCGATGCAAGTGATGGACATGCATGATGCGCTAGCGGAGTCTACAATTGTAATCATCATAACATGCGGCACACAATTCCAATAAGATTTTGGGAGAATCGAATCACGCAACTGTCATCAGAAATGTTTAACCAATGAAGATGTGCACTATCCATAAGATATGTAAGTAAATATTCGTTTTGCAAACTTAACCAAAGCAGCACACATAAATGTAGCTCCAATTCACAGGACGCACCCGAGTTTTTTCATTAGCCATACTGAAAAACTATGAGTCTACTCACTATGTCACGGCATATGAGGCACTACAAATGGGAAGGACATACATTAATTTTAGAAGATTTTAGATCATAATGAAACAAAACGCAAACTCCAACACCAAAGGTTCTTGTTTAAATTTTCAAAGTCAAAACTGTATACTTTCTTACAATTTTTTAATATATAGATTAAAAAGCTGTCTATATAGTCACACATTGTATACAATATATTTGTTTGTACATTAATTGCTAAAATTTATCAGATCACATTCCGGAGCAGTGGTGACTATCGGTAAGTGTTTAATTAAAATTTGAACTGCTGCCGCAATTTACGAACTGAAGTGTAATTTCGCAGCTTTAGCTGGCTCACTTTGATACGCGAAGGTTTTAAGAACTCTTTCACGATGTCAAAGAATTTAATCGAGTGTATTGATATTTTCTATATACTCTATAACGTAATGTGAATTCTCCATGACGCGGATAGTAAAAGTTACGATATTTTTCGGATGAAATTTACTTAAAACTCGAAGAAATGGTCATCCGCGTCGTCGAACCCGTTTTCGGAAGAAAGCAACACGCTCGTGTGCGGTACCGCGTTAACGCGTCGGGCGCAGAATCGCGTTCGGTTTCGGGTACGGCATTGGGGAAATGCGGTCCGGCCTGTTGCCGAAACGCATTCGACGATGTAGTGCCCATTTGTAGTGCCTCATATGCCGTGACATAGTGAGTAGACTCATAGCTTTTCAGTATGGCTAATGAAAAAACTCGGGTGCGTCCTGTGAATTGGAGCTACGTTTATGTGTGCTGCTTTGGTTACGTTTGCAAAACGAATATTTACTTATTATAATTACATATCTTATGGATAGTGCACATCTTCATTGGTTAAACATTTCTGATGACAGTTGCCTGATTCGATTCTCCCAAAATCTTATTGGAATTGTGTGCCGCATGTTATGATGATTACAATTGTAGAATCCGCTAGCGCATCATGCATGTCCATCACTTGCATCGCGTCATTTGATAATAGATTCCTTTCAATATAGTATTGTCAACTGTCCAATAGTCTGAAAAAATATATACACTATGTAATGTAATTCGTAAAATAAGCTTTCGCAAAATATTAGTGATCCTCTTTGTAAACAAAGATTGATGTAACATGCCTCTAAATTTCTATTATCGATTCTTCTACAATTCTTTCCTTCGGGTGTCGGTGTTGTATAGAGTGTGGTCGTGTAAAAATCTCTTTGATTGCCAGCGCTGATTCCATGCGAAGATCCTTGTATGTAGTGTCTCCTTAGCAATCTTCAATCTAGTCATAAGCTGTTTTCGTTGCGCTGTGTAGAACACATTACAATGATGACAAAGAATACAATTATTATTGCAATTATACACTTGTTTATTTCGATAAATTACTCCGAATTACTCCCGGTTTATTCCAAACTCCGAAGTTTTCGTTTGTTGTCTTGATTGATGAATTCCGAAGACATCAAGTAATTTATTCTAATTATTGGGCGCTTGAATCCAGTGTTGATTAGCGCAGGTGATATGTTGTCGCCGTGTTTGTATTGCTTCAACAACTTGCACTTTGTTGCGACGACCTTGCACAGTCTCTTATTGATGCTTTCTTTCTTTGTATGAAGATTCTTGAATGGCGTACAAGACAGTATTAGATGAAAATCATCCCGTGGCCCACCACAATTGATATGTTTGTTGAGCTTCAATAAGTGATGATACATCAGACCTTGCACGACAATATTGGACTTGTGTTCATTCGACATCCTTGACTGGTGGAATAAAATAAATGTGTAGAGGCTCTAGTGGAATATATCACGTGATAAGATGTTTTATGTACTTTCCATTTCAACCGTTACGTGTAATTTCAACAAATCCGTAATGAATCGTGCGATATAGACTGCTTGTATATGATAATTTAATCTGATTGCTTTCTTGATTAATGCAATGCCCATTGCAATGATTACAATTACGTTTGGTCTAGTGTATTTCAATTCTTCGTTAGCAAACCTCAAAAACTCCACCATCAATCCAAGTGGTCCTTGCGATGATGGCGTGCAAATATTTTTATAACTATTGTAGATTCGGCATACAAGTTCTCGCATCTTGAATTCCATAATTTGTGCCATATCTCTGAATACGACCATGTCTAGGACGTATTGAAATGCAGCGATAATTGAATCGTTTCGAGACTCCTTCTTTTCGAAGCAGCTTTTTATCAGGTCCTCCCATGACGTATGGTAACGAGTACAAAATCCGTCCATCTCTTCAATGTATAGCAATTGTCTGTTCTCTTTTGTAGTGCGCCTCGACATTTAATTAAATCATAATGGTGGTAATTTTATTTATTAAAAATTTATTATCGCGTTTAGAATGTTCCACCTGCCGTGAGAATTATGAAATTCAATTTACAAAAAGATGTGATGTGTAAGGAAAAAACGTTTGCTTTCAATGATTCTATGTACTAGAGCCCCTCCTTCCCTAACTTGACTTGCTGGAGTCGGTTTATGGCTTTGTATACCAAGACTATTGTTGGATTCCCCTGCTCCCTGCAGGCGTAACCTTAACGAAAGTGTACGGGAACTCAGCTTCCCTCTCTCACTTTCGTTTCCACTAGTGGGTCCTGAATGAAAAAGACGTGTTTCTGTGATGTATATTTGCGCTGCGTGGTTACGAAAAATGTTTGCCTAAATTAATTACTGCTTTTGACTTTGTTTCAGATGATCACTCGATTGATATTAATAAAAATATTTATTAGTTTGGAATGTTGTGTGCGTTGATTTCCGCTGTAGCAAACACTATAATTTACATTTCAGATGAGTTCATTGTGGCTTCTGCATGTAGAAATTACTGTTGCCAAGTTATCATAAAAAATATGTAATTAAATTTGTTTCTCGTTTTCGAATTAGTATTGTTTCTATCACTGAATAAACTTGACTTTCACTCGGTTGATATTTTGTTTCCACTATTGGGTCCTCAATGAAGAAGACCTGTTTCTGTGATGTATTTGCACACTTGGTTAGGAAAACGTTTGCCTAAATTAATTACTGCTTTGACTATGTTTCAGATGATCACTCGATTGATATTAATAAAAATATTCTACTAGATTGGAATGTTGTGTGCGTTGATTTCCGCTATAGCAAAGACAATAATTTTGCATTTCATATGAGTTCTTTGTGGCTTCTGCGTGTAGAAATTACTGTTGCAAAGTTATCATTAAAAATTATGTAATTAAATTTGTTTCTCGTTTTCGAATTAGTATTGTTTCTATCACTGAATAAACTTGACTTTCACTCGATTGATATTTAGTGAGTTGAGAATAATGATTGCCTAATAGTTGTGTCTGATCTGAAATACATTAAATGCCACATTTCTCGTTCAGTATTGTTTGCACCGATGATATTTTCTCGTTTGCTTCGAAAGTCTATCCTTAGTTTTTTGCATTCTATTGTTTTTTGATAGAATTCTTATTGTGTTCTTGAGAGTCGAATAATTCCAATGTCTATTTGCGATCAATAAAAAATTCGTCTCTGTACACCGATCCTAAGAATATTTCCTTTTGGAGAAAAGAATGTGAAAAAGAGAGAGGATTTCCCCACCCCCACAGATTGACAACAGGTTCCATGCTATGGGCTGTATAGATGGAGAGAGTGACCCCGCCGGGTCTCGAGTCTGGTTGTACTGTGTAAAGCATAGCTGTGGTGCGCGTTTGGATAGCTCTGTCAAGGTAATGTTTATAGTGCCTGAGTAGGATGAAAATTCTATATTGTTAGCTCGCAAGGTTGATTTTATGATAGTTCAAAAGATATATTATTTCAATTGTAATGTTTGATAGTTTGTTTCGCTATTATTTTCCGGTGTGTTGTTTACATGTTGGCAAATGCATCGTTCAAAGCGTTTCTCTGTTATTCATCCGTGCATGTTTATCGTTTTGATTGATTCTTTTTCAATTATTTTTCTTTTTCAATTATTTTCCTACATGTGTATGTTGTTTACCGTTGGTAGATGCACAGTTTAGAGTGTTTCTCTGCTATTCATCCGTGCATGTTTCTTGTTTTGTTAGATTGTTCTTCAACTATTTATCCTTTGTGTACCTCTTGTTTACGTGTTGGAATTTGGCTCTCTATTAGCTGTTGATCTTGTTTCAGTAATATTTTCCTGTCTGTTGTTTACATGTTGGCAGATGCGCCGTTTAGATTGTTTCTCTGCTATTCAGCGTGAGCTCTGTGCTGTGTTAAATTATTCATCATGTGCTGTTCAAAGTGTTTCTCTGCCATTCATCCGTGCATGTTTATCGTTTCGATTGACTTTTTTTCAATTATTTTCCTGCATGTGTCTGTTGTTCATGTGATGTGTTTTGGTTCTCTATTAGCTGTTGATCGTTTTTCTCAATATTTCCGTATATCTATGCTGTTTACTTAATAAGAAATTGATTAATTGTGTAATGTTGGAATAATCTTCCCTATTGCGCTCGAAAATGTTCATAACTGTCAGGTGTACGCCTCCCGTCTTCAACAAATCACGGCAGATATTATTAGAGCTGATTGTTGGCTAGGAGCGTGCTATGTGTTGAAGTTCAGTTTTTAATATATTTTCTGTGTTGAATTCATAAAACAAAGTAAGGTTTGTAGTGTCTCTTAGAATGAAAATTGTATGTGGTTCGACTAGATAAGTCACGAGGATGATTTTATGATAGTTAAAATGGTAGATTATTCTCCTCCTCTGTTGTTTTGACTAACCAATGTAGTGTTATAGATTTTATTTCCTCTTGTGTTCGTGTCCCATGGTCTTCCAGGTTCTCTGCTGTCCACATACATATATCGGCACTTGTAATTAAAGCTCCACTATGGTGGTCACGTATAATAATGTTAGACTTTTTATAATAAAACTTTTAATTTTGACTGTAATCATATTGATTAAAAATATATTTTTTGATTAAATGTGTCATAACGGAACACTAGCTGTTGTGTACGAAGTTACGTACATCTGTCAGAACTTTGTAATTAAAACTCCGCCATGGTGGTCATGTTAGACTTTTTATAATAAAACTTTTAATTTGGTAGTAATTGTATTGATTAAAAATATCTTCTTTTATTAAAAATGTGCTACTCCTTCTGCTTAATTGAAAACTTGCGTGATTTTCACTAATAAAATACCTCGAAAAGGGGAAAAAGATGAAACACTGTCAAGGAGCCCGCGAAGAGGGAATCACACACGTAACATGAAAAACGGTTAGGAGCAACTAATATTTATTGGAACAAGAACTTTCGTGCAAGAGACTGCACTTCTTCAATGCTATGCTTGCAATGCTATTGCATCAGATTTTTTTGGCTGAGTTTTTCTCCTTCACACTGAGTCATAACATAATTCCTGACACTAATGACTTTAATAAATATATTTTCACTTGTACTTTTGTGTATGGCTATCCTTTGTATGTAAATCGCCTACTGCGCACCTGCTGTAGCGGGAAAAAAAAATTGCGATTGAAATCGACTCAGATTGAAAAATTATGAAAGAAGTCGGTCCAGGCTGAAAAATGTGAGCAAGTAAGCGCTCACGCAACCCTCCGGCCACGCTCCGCCCATCGCAGCAGCCCTCCACCCGAGCGCCGCCTGTCGCTCACTGGAAAAAAGTTGCGAAAGAAGTCGGCGCAGATTGAAAAATGACGAAAGAAGTTGGCTCAGGCTGAAAAATGTGAGCGGGCAAACGCGCACGCAGCCCTCCCCTCGCCGATAAGCGCGCGGACAACCCTCCGTACAGGCGCCGCGCAGGGAAAATACGCTGAGGGCACAGGGGCAGGGGCGCCGTAGTTTAACATGGCCGTAGTTTAACACCGTCCCTATACTACTCACGTGCACTACAGCTCACTACATACAGCAGCTACAAGGAAACAAGGAAAGAAAAAAAAATTGCTTCAGAGATGGTCGAAGTTATGTCCGTAACTCAACGTCATTCGCAACTTAACTTCGACCATCTCTGAAGTAATATCTTTTTTTTTCTTTTTTTGATGTGCTGTTTTGAGTCGTCATGAACAACGTTTGTGAGTAAAACGAACGATGTCACGAGTGGGAATATGTGTGATGCGCGCTGTTGAATTTACGCATTATCCGTAAACACCCCTCACAGAAAGACTGTTGGGGGCGTTGCTCTAATTCACAACAAGATGTACTCGCTATGCGAAGAAAGGGCATTTGGAGACGAACACAATGATGTAGATTATTTTCGGGTATCGCAACTGAGGGACGAGTTGTGAGCTTCCTAAAACGTACCATATTTTCCAAATGAGGCAACTTTGCGATTTTTTATCTCCTCAAAGGAAAACCTTAGGATCTTGAGAACTTAGGATGCACTGCTGCTCATCCCAGACAATATGTGGGAGAAAATTCAGCAGAATGTATCACAAATAGTCCTGAAGATACATGACGTCAAACTGCGTAGGAAGCGGAATGGTCGAAATGCCCACATCTGAATGATAATTCATTAAAAACTAACGACCAATTATTTTCAACTACTTTCACCTCCAATATTCCTCCTAGGGACAA
Source organism: Ornithodoros turicata (assembly GCF_037126465.1). Lineage (NCBI taxonomy): Eukaryota > Metazoa > Arthropoda > Arachnida > Ixodida > Argasidae > Ornithodoros > Ornithodoros turicata. The sequence continues at coordinate 878,019 of NW_026999378.1, read as the reverse complement.
GGCTTTAATATCTGTTTGAAAAATTTAAAAGGTCGGCCTCTACATCAACATGTATTAATGCTCATCAGCTACACGGTAGTATTATAAAATTCTATAAAACATGACCGCATAACACAATCCTAGCTAACCAACATCTGGAATGACCTGCATATTTGTTGAACACGGGATGCGTATGCTTTTGAACGTTGTTTTGCACAAGTCAGGAGTCGTATAATTCTGTGTTCGGCTTGAGCTTGTTATGTCTGTTCTAAGAGCGCATTTCACTTCTCTTTGCACAGTGTGGAAGACTACCAGATAATCTGCGACCGCGTGGTCGTCCTTGTCAAAGGCAGCGTGCACTGCCTCTGCACCCTCGACCAACTAAGGCAGAGAGTAGTAGCTGGGTTCACTGTGCAGGTCAAATTGACGCCGGCACAGAAACCGCTCAAGAACGAAGTTGAGAGTGCCGTCCTTGATGAGTTCCCTGAGATGAAGCTTGTTGACTATAGCAAGGTAATTGCTGCGTCGTTTCCTTCTTTTTTTAGCGCACTGTGCTCGACCACTGATGTTTGAGGTTCCGTAATTACGGCATCGCCTTTTTGTGGCATCGGGTTTCAATGCGTCTCCCTGACTATTCCAGACTGAAAAACTGGAAGCGGTCTTCTACGCTTAATTTCACGTTCAGAGGAACAGTGACCTCCTGTAAACTTTCTTCCGGAAAACAGTGACCGTAGCGAACGTGTTGTGCGCGAGAGACGTCTTTGATCGGATGCGTACTGGAGACCCTTGAACACCCTGGGATGGTTCGTGAGAAAATAAGTGAGGATAGCTCCACTATGTGACGAGAGATGCTAGATACAGAAGGCCTGTTTATTACCGTCTCGCGCTCCTTCGCACGTAGGAAGTCAGCCACAGACTATGTCCGCTACTTTCTGTGTCTACGAGAGATCAGCTCCCGATTGACGGATTCAACTCTTACGTCACATCGTATGAGCGCTTTGTTTCTAGGTGTTGTTGGACGAACACGATGGAAGTGCCGATCGTGTGCCTTGCACCGCTCGCTACGCTACTTCTACGCAATGTTGTACTCTCTACGAAAACGAAGTAACGGAATACCGCTACGCACTACTCCAGAAGAAAGTAGCGCAATACGAACGTCGATACAAATTTGAAAAAGTAGAGCGATACCGCTACGGCTACCCAATAAAAGTAGCGTAGATACTATGCCGCTACTTTTCCGCTACTGTACCCTTCTTTAGGCAACACCTTAGCGTATGCATCTCGTTGCCGAATGTGCCGAAAGACTGTACAATAAGTGTGTACTCTCATATAGCGAGCATGCTGCATCAAGTGTACTACATTGATCATGACTAGGGTGTCAAACAGCAAAAAAATATCGGTTCCGTTCGCGTTGCTTGGATTTCGTTCCCCTCCAGTTCCGGTTCAGCCACACCACAAATCCAACCAGTTCGCAGTCCTGAACCGGCTCAAAAACCGGTTCAACGCAGCCATTTTATATATTCCATGAAACAGCTTTTATCGGGAAATGCGTGGCCAATAGCTTACTGCTGTATTGACATTTTTAGTGATCAGGTACTCCCTCTAGCAAAAGAAAGGAGAAATCGATAGATACTTGCAAATAGTTTCCACGCTGATGAAGCAGTGTAGTCCGGCTATTTTATGTTCCCAAAATCTTTGTTTCACAGTGGCAGAAAGATACACTTCAAGGAAGCCTAATAAGGTGGACAGCATTTTCGATAGACAACGATATACTTGCCGACACACTGCATTCGGAGCGTGAATCGATCTGAAACCGTACAGAATCATGTCGAAAATTATTCTGCCAGCCTTTGGCCTGCCTTGCCAAATTGCGGCTCGGGTTCAGTTGCGTCGAAAATAACGGTTCGGGTACGATTTTCGGTTAGGGTTCGGTTCGACACCCTAATCATGACCTTGATATGCACACTGAAGGCGTAACTTGATGCGCATAACGCCCGTGCGCATAACATAATACTGTTTTTCTGCCACAACAGTGAACTACAACAACCAGTACCCCTTTTCTGGTGGCAACGTGACATTTTGTTGGAGATGTATGTGAATCGCAACCTCAAACCGTCCGTCTGCTCACTGTTGACGGATCCATGAGTTTTACCTTTGGTCAAGTGGCTACCATCATAAGCGACCACCCTTCAAGTCATCAGTAAATAGGCACAAAGGTGGTACAAAGTTCAAACGTTTCCCCCAGCTTTCGCCAGGGTCAACTCCTCCCAGAAGAATAGGGAATATGCATAATCCATATGGAAATGCCGGCCTTCCTATATATATTATGACCTCCACAGTCATCCGTCATCGGGTTGCATGGACGAGTGAGAACATCAATGGTTTCGCCTTCCTCTTTGTAGTCAAACCACCCGCCTCAAAATCTGCGCCGTGATTAACGAGAAAAAGCATAAAACATGTTACATAGAAAATAAATTGGGATGGAGAGCTGGTATGCCCTCTTCATTGCGCCGTGCCATGACATCGTGCAGCATGGTCCCTCCTGCTATATTAATTATTTAGGTTTCCGGACATTCACGAATCTCTACTGCTTTGAGAGAAATCCTTCACCAGACTCCACAACTTTATTGTGAGGTGATGAATGGGGAGTTTGATCGCCGCCCCAATGCTCGTGGTGATGCCATTAAGCAAAAGTTAGGCTTAACGGCATAACATGGAGCTTAGAAGCTTGGGTTCCACAGGCTATCACCCTTAGGAGTGAACGGAAGGAGTGATGATGAAAGATGGAAGTCACTGAAAAGGTTAGCCAGCTGTAGGAGTCGAACCCACATCTTCTGGATTACCGGTCCAGGGCTCCACCAATTGAGCTAAGCTAACTCACCTCCCCAGCGACTTCCAAATGTGAGTCATATGAAGGGACAGACCAACCACTCGCTCTCACTCATCCCCCTTTCACTCGAATGGCTACAGCTGGCTAACATTTTCAGTGACTTCCATCTTTCGTCATTAATTAGGCACTTGAGGCTTTGTACGTATTTGTCCTCCCGTCGTATGAATGTGCGTATGAGTGACAAAAATGTAAGAGTGAAGGGGGATGAGTGAGAGAGAGTGGTTGGTTTGTTCCTTCAGATGACGAACCTTTGGAAGTCGCTGGGGAGATGTGTTAGCTTAGCTCAATTGGTAGAGCCCTGGACCGGTAATCCAGAACATGTGGGATCGTGTCCTCCAGCTGGCTATCTTTTTCAATGACTTCCTTCTTTCATCATTAATTTCTTAGGCACTTGAGGAAGTTTCAGCCTACCAGTGCGAAGTTGGAGATCCCAAAAATGTGGCCCTGTTTGAAAGACAGGTCAGAGCTTATTTTGAAGTAAAGATATCGCAGGTAGGTATGCTGAGTAACAGTCAGGAGTCTTGAACACGTACATTAAACTGCAATCGTTCAGTTGTTGTGTTTCCGGATTTTCTCACTCAAAACGCCCTCTCTCGGTATCCTCTCCCTCTTCACTCATTTCATGCACTTCCCCCCTCAAGATAAAATCCTGCCGAAGCCGAGGCAAACAAGCACATACAGAGGTGGTGTACTTGATGAGTGTCTTCCGTTCACACCCTCTGCGATCCACATCGCACTGCACAACAACCTGCAAACCTAGAGCTAAGAAAATGCTGTCTACCCGACACTACCCGCATGAAACAAATGCGCTCTAATTTATATGTCAACGTTTATGGGATCCTACTAATTATCTGACGAAGGTAAATCCTACTACTTATTAACGAAACCGAACTACTGCTCCGCAGAAGTGGGTACTTACCTGGCTGAGGGCCATGGGATAACGTAGACATCAATTACACACGTGCGGAGGCTTCTGAAGGGGATCGGTGAGACGGTATGCGTGACCCCTTCACAAATCGAGCCGCGCAGAACGGCCCCACGCAGTAAACCATGCTCAGGCGGAGTAGGAGTACAGACCTTCGCAAAGGTTTGCTGCGTGCCAACAACAAACAGTAAGGATGAAAAAGCTGGCGAATTGCAGTAACACTGCAGCGGATATGTGCTGAAAACTTACGTTCGCATTTTTCCCCTGGATTGGACGAAAGATAATACGAGATTCCCCTAGACTGCCCGCCAACGGCTCATGTACTCATTGGACTATCGGCGAAGTTGTCGAGAATAAATACCAGTAAACGATATCACAAACCGTGTCCGGTGAGAAGTCAGTCGGAGAATACCAATAATTGGGTTAAGCAGTTGCATTAAAATGTGAGACAGTCGTACAGTTGTATAAAAAACCGAGACAACCAACTCGAGATACCAAGGTCGACTTGATGGGAGGTGGCACGAGCGTAGCACATGGGCGCGCGATCTTCGAGCACCTGCCGTCTGTACTCGAAACAATTACGGTAGTAAGCGATTGGTATCAGGTATCAGCCCAAGTCTTTCTGAGGTTGCGTTTTGCCTGCAATGCCCCTACCGTGGTTCAAGCTTCGAAACCCGCTAGCTTCGGACCTCCGTGATCACGTGACCTGTCACAGGTGCCAGGCTAGCGATTTGCAAGCGCTAGGCCACGTTGATACATTTTGACCACGCGAATTCGTGAAATAGGTCGCAAATAGGTATGGTGAAAGCGATGATGGTAAGGACGGTTGGCATCTGTAGAACATACATCGTGACGGCAAATAGGGTAGCGACTGTAGCGCTCCCTTGCGATATTGTAAAACAATTATTGCACCCTTGATGTGAACTCTTCTTGTTCCCCCGTGAAACATCGCTAAAAGGCATAAGGTAACGATATTTCAGATTGCTTGACCGTGTTTAATTGTCCGTGTAACTGTGTCAAGGCAACTTATCATTAATAATCACAAAATAATATTTTCACAGGACAACCTATAATCACAACGCGATACAATTAACGACAGCGTTATAAACACGCATCGTGGCGTATTGCTGTGAAATACTGAAGGCCATTGTGACGTCGCACGGGGAGTGTTCCGAAACACCGAAATAAATTCGTGTGCTACCTACAGAACGCGGCGTTATATATGGCTGCGAACACTGGCTGCACGCAATTTTGCACTGTTCACAACCAGTGGCAAGTGACCTCTAAACATGGAGGAAGGTAACACAAGAGCAGCCCTTCCAGCCGTTCTCCATTGGGACGGGCGTGCTTGCCTTCGCATTGCATTCGGGGTACTTGCATCTACCACACTCTAAGAAAAAAAGGCGTAAACCGGGGAGTAATTGCAGCTTCTACTCCCCTAGTCTGCAATTCCTCCCCATTTTAGTCCCCTAACCCGACGTTTAGTCCCGACATTTACTCCCCAGGACTGCAAATTGTCACTAAACTTCGCGAATGGTCTCCTGAATGCAACAGTTTACGTAAATATGTGCCCTTGGTCAATTTGAACGACATACGGCTGTATAACTCAGACAACGTAGCAATTTTCCAGCCACACAGAGTACGAAACAGTTAGCGCATCTTTCTTCGCAAATTGTGCCCTATGTATGGCTGAAGATTTTATATCACTCGATATATCACGGTTGACCGTTTGCTTCAAAGTATTTTCATGCATGCACACGAATTATGTACCTAGGACTCTTACAAAAGCGCTTGAAATGCAGTCTCCACTCTGTGACATTCATTTACTCCCGAAAGGGACCATTTTTTGTGGCAATGCATTTAGTCCTCAAAAGGAGTAAAAGTACTCCTTTTTTTCTTAGAGTGCACATGACCGCTCACTTAGTCCCGTAGAGCATTTGATCGGCGTCAGGGGCATTCGCCAGCTCGCAATGTCCCATCCTGTCAGGCGAACGGACTGGCAGCAGTACAAGGCGGCCTTCGACTCGGTCCCTCTGAGCGGCACTCTGGAAGACGAGCGCATTTTCCGTGACACCGTTACCAACGCTGTACAGGCAACTACGACGGATTTCCGTATACCTGAGCAGTTATCTGCGGTGGACAGCGAATACTCTAGACTCCATGCTCAAAGTCGCCGTGCTGAGAGACGGGCCCGTCGCACCCAACTCCCTGGACACCAGCAAGACGCGCGTCGAATCCAGAAAGCCGTCCAGCGCCATTTACGTAAGCTTGCGCGGGACCGTTTGCGAAGTTTTGCGTCCTCTCTCTCTCCCCGCACCCCCATGACCCGGATCTGGAACGTAATGAAGGGACTCTCTTCTCCTGTCACGCTCTGGCATCCATTCCGTGCCCTGTCGCTAGCCACCGCACGCACGGAGTTGGATATTGCTACGGAATATTGCGCTCCCCTCGCAGCCGATCCCTCGGTCGACCAACTATTGTCCCGCGGCATTCCAGTTGCTTTGGCGTCGTCCGCGGAGCCGGCTTTAGATCTTCCCTTCTCACTTCTGGAGATGGACTCTGCGCTGCGGGACTCCCCTCAGCCCACATCCCCCGGGTCGGACCAAATCACGTATAAAGCACTTCGGAACCTTCTGGATTCAGGTCGTGCTTGCCTCCTGCGAATGCTCAACGTCCCTCTGGAAGACCGCCATGGCGGTTCCCCTGCTCAAGCATGGCCAATCACCTTGCAACATTGACTCCTTTCGTCCGATTGCCCTTACTAGCTGCGTGGGCAAGACGGGGGAACGCATGGTGTTCCGCCGCCTGAGTTGGTATCTCGGGACCGTGCGATTCTTCCCCGAAGTAATGCAAGCTTTTCGTCAGGGACGGTCGGTGAGAGATAATGTTGTCGACTTAGCGACTGAGACGCAGCAGGCAAGAGCTGAAGATCGCACGACTGGTGCGGTCTTCCTGAACATAAAGAAAGCGTACGATAGTGTTTTCCATAGTGCCATCATCGCGACACTGCAAGAAACTGGTATCGGTGGCGCTCCCCTTCTTTGGATCCATGACTTCCTGAGCGACCGCTTCTTGTTTGTTCTGACCACTGAGGGGGACACTGCCCCCTGCTCTTCAAAGTCATCACGGCCTGTCTTTCTGCATTGCTGCCCCACCACACGCGTCTCACGCTATATGCCGACGACATCTGCTTATGGACATCTGCCGCTCGCCGCGGCACAATTCAGCGCCGACTGCAGGGAGGTTTAGATATTATCGTCGCGTATCTCGCCGACCGCGGTCTGTCCGTTTCACCCAGCAAGACCGTGGCCATGGTGTTCACTCGTCGATCATTCACGAGGTTCCCGCACGTCATTGAAGGTTCACCACTGCCATTTGTCCCGTACCGCAAGCACCTGAGCGTGGTACTCGACCGTGACCTTTCCTGGTCTCGCCACGTTAAGGCTCTCACCACCAAGAACAACAGCTATGTGGCGGTTCTTCGTTGCCTCGGTGGTTTGTGATGGGGCCCGTCCTTCTCTGACCTTCGCCGTGTCCACCAATCCCTCGTGCTGGGTTCTCTGCGGTATAACCTTCCCACCTTGTATGGTATCAGCCGAAGCAGAAATCGAGATCTCCTCTTTAGCCAAGCCAGGAGCTTCGGCGTCTGCTTGGGAGTCCCTTCGACCACCGAGACATACTCTGTCCTAGCCGAGGCACGCGAACCGCCGATCGATGTCCTGCGGGACGGCGCAACCCTCCGCGTTCTTGCACGGCACCTTACTCGGCACCCTCTTCACTACCTTCGCCACGTCGACGAAGACCGCCCGGCCTCGCGCTTCGGTCGCGCTCTAGTTCGCCTCAAAGGTCCGTCTCTGCACAGTTCTCTCAGCCCTTGCACGCCCCGGCGATGTGGACGCTTGCAAGACCCGACGTCTGTGCCACTATCCCCGGCCTCCAGAGGAAGAACGATGTGCCTGTGACAGTAGTCCGCAAGCTCGCGCTCGAGCATCTCAGTTCGGCCTATCCACTGAGCCGAGCCATCTGTACTGAATGGGTCAGTAGCGAATGAGTCATCAGCAGCGACCTACTACTACTCCCAGGAAAACCGTGAGGTGCTCGGACTGCTTGACGCTCTGCGTCATATCGCTGAATCTGTGCCTGATGCGTGGGTCGTCCCCACAGACAGCAAGGCGTCTTTGGCACTCCTGTCAACATACCACCTGGCATCGTGAGTCATCTGCGTACCATAGTACTTCAGGAGTACCCCCACCTCTCCTCGGTCGGCCACCGTATCTGCCATCAGTGGGTACCCGAGCATGCAGGGCTACACGCAAATACTTGTGCTGACGCGGCTCCGAAACGCGCCGCGCTTGATGCGACCACGCCGGTGCCCCTATTGCCGCTCCCGGTGTCTTCATGTCGCCTGCTAACACGGCGCTCTGCGGCAATGGCACCCGCCAGTTTGTTGTAGACCCTATCCGACCTCATGCCAGTCCATCGACCCCTGGAGTTTGTCATCGGCTGCCGCTGTACCCGCGAGGAGGAGTCCCTTCTACATCGTCTTCGGCTGAACGTTGCCCACAGCCATTCACTCCTGTTCAAAATGGGCCGCGTCCCATCTCCCACTTGCCCCTGCTGCGCCGTAGAAGGCGGTATCTCCCATCAGCTCCTCCACTGTCAGCGTCACCACCATCATCGGGCCCTGCTCTGGCAACACCTCTCAGAGCTTAGGTGCAGTGCACGGACTGACGGACAGACGTTTCTCTCGCAACACTCCTTGGCCCTGTGCAGCGAGCTAGCAAGTGGAGAGTCACAAAAGCGGTACTCCGCTTTGTGCGTGATACGGGCCTCCTGTGCTCCCTGTGCCTAAGGGCCTCCTGGGCTCTTTATTGTTTATATTGTTCCCTTTCTTCTTTCTTTTTTGGTTGGGTAATAGCAAGCTGGCGTCCTGCAGGGCTGACCTTTCCCCTTTCTTTTTTTTCTCCCAATAAATCCCCCCAAGATCGAAAAATCCATCAGAGCCAATCCTACTGGAACCATTAGGCCAATGGACCTATCTTAATACACCGTTTTCAAAAGTCAGTCTGGCAACTAAGTGCTGCATCCCCGTCGGCCATATTTTGGTGCGTCTCACCGATCGTCTGTGGTTGCGCTTTCTGCTTTTTTCTTTCCTTCTTTTTTTTTTTTTTTTTTGCACTTCGATCTCTTCATCGATGGCAAACGAGAACATTGCATTCAGGATCTAACGAAAGTCCCAGGCGGGTTTTCGCAGAGATGTGTGGACGTATTTTGTGACGAAATTAGCGCATCCGGCACCGCCGGCCGTGCTTCTCAGCGGAGAGCAAGTCTGAGTCGCAAGCTTCTATGCGAATCGTACACAGATCCGCATTGCCTCGTCTTCATCAAGGTATGGTATGCCATATTTCTCACTTTTTGAATTAGACGGCAAGGTCCTAATAACGAGATATGATCAGAGTGCAGTCGTGTGTTCAGGCTTGTGACAACAGACGAGATACTAGTTTATCGCGACTTCTACGAAAAGCTCCCACCTGCAGCATTATGCGGCTGTCAAGTAAACAGATCGCTTTTAAGTGCAAAACTTAAATCGGCGGGACTGGGAAGAACTGTTTCCATTCATATACCCCTGTCGTGACGACGCAACGCGGCCAGCCTCATCAACATCGCGCGTTGATGATCAACATCGCGCCATCGCCCCTCTCCTCTTACGTCGGCCACCGTGGCCAGGCCTCATTCTTTTCCCTCACCCCTATACCGCATGTCCCAAGATAAGCTCCCCATATCATTGTACGAACAGAGCGATAAACGGAAACATAAGGCGATCTTTGTGGTACTTGAGTTAGAAACAGGTTCTGCACCAGGAGTAGAACCTGTTTCTAAGTCAAGTGCCGCAAAGATCGCCTTGGGCCACGCGCTATATCCTTCAATGCCACAGATATATATGATTTGATATGTGTCTCTCATTTGCATACGATTGCGTTTTTTTGGCCCTACGCTGTGAAGCATACCATCACTGATCTTGGGCATAGCATTGTTTCTTTTGTGACTGTGTCTGCCAACTGCCAATACTGAAAAATTTGTTCTGTAAATAAAATTGATTCGCCTGTTTTTATTTTTCAGCCCCGGCGACATACTTGTAAAGTGTATCTGTCACCGGAGCCAGAAGACGTCGAAGCCCTACCAAGTGACTGTTGTGCTGCAAGCCTGCGGGTCTGTGAGATGTGCAAGATGTCAGTGTGCAGCTGGTGCACGTGGTCTCTGCAGCCATGGCATTGCTGCGCTTAAGTTGCTGTTGATTCTGAAGGAACCGCCACCTGAAATGAGCTGTACCGTGCTTCCCCAGCAGTAGCGCCGCCCGAGAAGCAGACCACTGGCACCACTACCTCTGAAGTTTGTCGACTGGAGAAGTGTACGCCAAAATGGACTTTGTGAGCCTCTCAAGACACTCTTTTGTGAAGCGCGGAAGGACGTCTCAGCGTTCCAGAATGTGGTAGCCAGGATAAGAACCCTAGGTGCTGAAGTTGGTGCTACTGCACCCTCCGCTTTCACGGGACAACTTGAAGGTGCAGAGCTGGTTGAAAGCATGTCAGTCTTTGGATCAACTCCCCTTGGCAGCCCCTTTCTGTACCTGCGGCCACAGGTACCACATGGTTTTGAGGCCTTGTTAGCACCATAGATCCTGTGCATCACTGAGAAGACACTGACTCCACCATGTCGGCCACAGCTATTCCGGTCTAGTGAACATTGGCAGTGTAGCTCCGTGGACACTCCTACTGACCACACTAGCATCCTTCAGATATCTGCTACTTTTTAATGTCCCTCTTTCAAAGTCCTCATGTCATGACATGGCTACTGTACTGTGTGTGTAATCTAGTAATTTACTTTGAAGGGCTTGGAAATATCTGTCGAAGAAGCTACTACGCTTGAACAAAACACAAGGCTTCAGGCTGACAGTCTCGCTAGGAGGGAAGCACATCGTCACCGTGTGACAGCATCCTCGTTTGGAGTTGTTTTCAAGCGAGGTGCCTGGACAGAAAAGGCACTACAAAACATGACAACACCCAAATATCTCTCCCGTGTAAGGGCAACCCAGTAAGTACGGCTTCTTTGTGCTTTCCCGCACAAATCACTTAATTTATATGTATTATGATTTGCATATTATGGTGCATAGCAACACAAGAAATCACGGTTTATATCCCTGTCAACGGCTTATTTTGCAGGTATGGTATTGCAGATGAACGTGTCGCGGTCGATAGGTACGTGTCCCTGATGAAGACGAGAGGCCATGACGTCGAGGCCTTTAGATGCGGACTGTTTGTTGACCCGTCATGCCCTTGGCTGGGTGCGTCACCTGACCGCCTAATCTTCATCCCATCCGAGACCCCAGAGCATGGCCTTCTGGAAGTGAAGTGCCCGTTCAGCCTGAAGGGAAAGCCATCACAAGACTTGGAGCAGTGTGGCTACACGAAGAAGGACAGTGACGTAGCCTTCAGACTTGACCGCAGCCACGCTTACTATTTTCAAGTTCTTGGACAGATTGCTTTGTAGGGAATGCGCTTGACAGTCTGTGGTTTTTTCTGAAAAGTTCATGGTGGTAGAACGCATAAGGTTAAGCGAAAGTGACTGGGATGCTGCAAGACTTATCCTTAACAGATTTTTCTTCTCTGTCTTGCTGCCATTCCTGGCTTCAACTTTGTTGTGAATGGCACTTAGCGAGACTGCCATCCTTCACTACATAAAAACGACCCTTTTCAGGGCCACCCCAAATGACTTCCGCAGGAACTGACCCTGCTCAGGAGATAAGAAACACCCAGAAAATAAACAAAAATGAGACATATTTATTCACTGAACAGCACATGCTTTACTCACAATGTCAGTTAGTGCTTGGATCACCAGAGGAAGACGAATCAAGTGAACGCACAAGAGGGGATTGAAAATTAGTTAGTATAGCACACACAGCCCACATTTCATTTATGATACGGCAAAGGAAAAGAGGGATGGGCCTGTCAAATATGTGAAAACTTTTAATGCGTTGAATGCGGCGCTCAACATGTATACGGAGGGATGCAATTTCCTCAGTTTCCCTAACTTCAGCCTCACTGAAATGATCTCGTGTAAGAAATGGTGGGATATTTAAGCCTACCCCAATGTCAGATAGCATTTCTTGGATCCTGAAGCCTTTGTCGGCCATGACAACATCACCGTCGGCAAACGGGAGGGTCAGAAAGCCGCTTTGCCGTACACATTCTTTATCAGAAATTGATCCAGGGAACAACCTTGACACAAATGTCACAGTACTATCAGGTGAGATGCCGACTAAGCCCTTGAACGTGTTGGTGGACTTGTAGCTTGGGTATGTGGCTGACTGTAGGGCAAGTGAACTCGCAGCCTGGCACTTAATTTATGTGGCGTCCAACATGACTATTGTTGATAGGTATTTCTCTTTAAACCCTGGAGGCATTTCTTCTTGTGGTCGTTCTTTGGACATCCACAAAGGTAGCTGTGTCAAGTGAAGGAAAGTGTCGCTTGTCCAAGTGATGCAAATCCTTGATACAGTGGCAGTCGATATGCAAAACCTGTCTGCAAGATCCCTTTCAAAAAGTCCAAGTCTGAGCCTCACAAGGAACAGGAAGAATTCATTCTCAACAGTCAAGCTTCGTGGTCTGGCCATTTTTGGCGAGTGAGATTGTCGTGTAGACCATGCCTGTATGTTTTCTTCGTGGTCTCCGGGGTTCAGAAAATCCAGCACAGATTTAAAAACAGCATACGATGGAAGGCCTGTATAGAAACGCATTTTGTCGTCATTGTCCTTGAACCGTTCAACTGGTTGCCTTCCAATTTTTTTTCAAGCTTCTTTATCACTGCCTTCGCTGTTTCCAACTCGCTGCTTACACGAAACTCGTTTTTGTGGCCTTTAGCTCATCTGCTTGCCATCTTCACTTAGTGCCAGTAGCTGAACTTGTAAATCACTTGCGTGGTCTCCAACATCCGATGTTGCTCCGAAGTGCTCCAGCAGGCACGCCCTGGGTTCCGGTTGCAGTGTGGTGTCGCTCACAGTAGGTTCTGGTTGTAGGCTGGAGTCGCTCACACTGGGTTCAGTTTCCATTGTGGGTTGGTCTCCGGCATCAGGTCCAGAATGCATTATACGGTTCTTTGGTGTACTGGAAACTTGTCGCTCCATTGTGTGTTCAGGATGCGCAGCAGCAGCTTCCTGCACAGTGCAATTCATATATTGCTTCCGATTTGACGTTTGGGGCTTCGTTGAAGAGTTGAATACACTCGGTACAGCACCTTCTTTCAAATGTCTGTTTCAAGAAACGTAGTTGGCATAAAAATCTGAGTCAGTAAAGCGCCTTGAGCACACCTTTGCGTGCCTGCTGACGCAGAAGTGTGTCTTCATCTCTCCGTATCGCCAGGATCCACTCCCTTTTCAAGTCTGGGTTCTTTGCGAATCCCAGGAAAGAGACCTGAAACATGAGGGCATGGCTGTAACTTTTCAGCACAGAAGGACACGACAGAAAACAACGAACTTCCTGAACTTGGTTGCTTTCGCTGCTCACCTATGAAATTTACAGACAACAGTGTGTAGTACAATCTACATACGGTGCGTTGTCTTATTTCTTTGGAACGCAGCGCTTCACACAGAGGGCGGCAAAAAGGCAACGGAACGCTAACGTGGTAGTACGAAGTTGTTACGAACAGGCGCTATTCGTTTGATGTAGCACCTGTTTGTAACTCAAACGAAGAAAACTAACGACCGTATTCCTTTTAGCGCTCGTTTTAGCGCCTTTCCTACAAGTAAACACGGTGTCTGCGGTGCTTATTATTGGAAATGAAGCGCTTCACGGAATGAGCGTTAAAAGGCAAGCGGACGGTACTATTATGTAACTTGAGTCGCAAACAGGTGCTACATCAAAAGGAGCGCCTATTTCTAGCACATGTACCACAAATATGATCTACAACATACCACAGCGACGTGGACGATACTATCTTCCGACGCAGCTTCAACCCTGAACAAAAGATGACGCCGTCTATACTTTCCCACACGGTGAACGAAGCGAATATTTTTGTCATGTGGTGTGAGTCTCACTTGCCTCTACAACAGCTAAATTTACTTCGACTGACAAGCACAGACTTGAACAAGTTCTTCAAACTTCGCACGCACATACGTACCTTTTTCCTCGTTCATCCCTTACACCGCACTGGTTGCAGAAATGCGCGCTGCAACGCACTTGCATCACCAATGTACGTTTGTAGTGGTTAAATAGACGACGGCTCTGTTAAGAAAGTCGAATATTCGCGTTTTTCGCCAAATCGACGCCGCACAGCGGTGAAACTCGGGACTAGGTACACACGGCCGATTCCACGTTCTAGTGCGGAGAAGTTGCTGCTTTTCGCATGGGTCGCTGACCTGCACCTGTATTTTGCTGTTGAAACAGTGAGGAGAACGGCCAGCGAATTAAACCAAACTACTTTTTTTTTTTCTGTACCGCAATGCGACTCTGCGCGCCGAGGGGATAGCAGTTTGTCTTTTCGCGTTTTCTTCTTTCCACACATGGGATACCGCCTACTTTGACGCATCCTCGGAAGGGATGGATTGAGCGACTCGAAATCAGCAAACTTGTTACATCAGCAATGGTTGTGTGTGTATGGCAGATCTCTGGAGCGGAACTGCCTACATATCTGATGAACGTTCTTATTTTCCTTTTTCCGAAGCACACTTCTGTGCAACTCACGTCAGGAATGGAAGCAAAACCTTGCCTAGGCAAAACAGAACTTTTTTTTTTTCAAACTTGAATAGCCATTATATGCAGGAAAGCGCAGGGGATAGCGCGAAAACATATACCAAGTCAGTTTTGTAACTGTGCACTTGAATCAGCGAGTCAAATCACTTGGGGAAAGAATTCAGAAAGAATGCGACGTTTCGTTAAGGTTTCCCAAAAACATGCGCACCAGTGACACACCGGTGTGGCAACATTACACTGTAAATTCTCAACTACTTTCCTGCACGCGCTACACACTTAGAAGATCTTATCTGTAAGAGAGCATCAGCACAGATGTCGTGTGCTTGCTTGTCTCTCACATTCCTGCAGCGCAGGACACTCGCTGCTTACTATTTCGGCCTCGCAACCGGTAAACGTGAAATTCACCTTCACGAAATGTGGTTGATCAAACACGCCTGAACGTCGCAAATAGTACATGACAACTATAGCCTTCTCTTTGGACAACCCGGTTACGCCTGCCAGAAGTATATGAGCAGCGTTTAAAGGGATAGTCGCATCCGGAAGCGTGTTCCGGAACTGTTATGGTCACGTTCCCTGTCGTTCATAATGTACGCCGGCAAATTTTCTCCGCACAAATCCACTTGGTTGACTCAGAAACGATTTTTAAATGTTCGCGCTTCCGGCGCGCACGGCAATCCCCGCAAGGCGCCGACACTGGATGACGTCACCCAGATAAACCAACCATCAGGACGCGCTCCTTCCCGCCGGAGTTCGGTGTGTGTCTGAGCGTGCGTCTGACCATTTTCCTTGTTGTCTTGTCGCGTTTGCTTTGAAGTACTTTGAACCACAGCGTGTGCCCTAGGATTTCACGCCGTTGACGTGCGATGTCACAGTCAGGAAATCGGTGCTACGTGCCCGGGTGCACAAAGACTTATAACGTGAATCCCGAGCATACATTTCACAGACCTCGCAATGGCGAGACGAAACGAAAGTGAGAGGCAGCGATCGCCATCCATTACTGTGGTGTGTCCCAAGGATTGAATGTCTCACGCGTCGGCTCCTGTCATTTCGCCGACGACGCCTGTTTTGATGAAGATGTATTGCAAGTTCGGCTCGGGCTACGGCAGAAACGGAAGCGGCTGAAGATTGACGCCGTGCCTACCATATTAGATCAGGAACAAGGGCAGGAACCAGTAACGGAGGTAAGTGACAATCCTGCGTGGTCACAGTTACGCTGCGATGAAAAATATCTGTTGTCACAGTAAACATCATCGCGAACACCTGGCCTCGCCGCCGATTGTAACGTCACACCGGCTACTAATGTACACAAATTATTACAATGATTGCAGCATCCTGACGCAATAGTACGCGTACTCTCCAGAAAAAAGATTGGTGTGTTTTTGCTGTGCTAATAGCCGCCTGTATTATGCAGGAGTAATAACGTAACACTCCCACATGACAGCGTTATTCTAATGTTATTGCAGCTAGTGGATGTTCTGCAGTTCATAGTGTAAGCTTGATGGCAGCATTCAGGGATGTGAAAACATCGCAATCTGTGTTTGACTACGTCCGAGACACTTCACGTTGCATCAGTATTCGACTGCAGCCTTGTTGCTAATTTCTGGCTCTATTTCAGGCGGCAGCAAGCACGTCAACGGAATCAACTGGATTTGGTATGTTTTGTCAAGCCACGAAAATATTGGAATTCTTTTTGCACGTCCCACAAAATAATGGATATGTACGAGCCCTGAAAATTGTCGAGTTCTGTGAAAGGTATCTGGTGTGATGCGGCTGCCAGTGTATATAACATAATGTGGACAGGCAAATAACTGTGCCAGTGAAACAGGGACCGCAAAGGGGAAGATTTATTTGCATAGTCATTTTTATGTTATTGTACCCGCTAGGCCCTCAACGTATTCTTTTGAGTGTTAACACTCAAGGCCATATTTCAGATGCGGAGGTCATGGCTGAAGCAAGTGCTGGGGACCCACTTCACGGCGCATCTCACAAGGGGGTTGTTATGCCCTGATTCCAGGAAGAGGAAAACAAAGGACACAGACTTGCATAGTGTATTAGTACTCCAGATATGGATCTGACAACATAAACTCTCTTAACATTCCTGTGGCAGCATACCTGTAACCACCCAGACTTCACACCACATTGATTTAGAACCACAGCACAACATAATAAAATAGCTTAGGTTTATTTGCCTCCCATACATAATGGGAGGCAAATAAACCTAAGCTATTTTGTTATTCCCACTCTGTCATACTCCACTGTACAATAAATCGATACAATTATGGGGTCATTCTTTATTCCCGTCACTACACCGCATTGACAATCGGCACAGAGTTCAAAATATTCCCACCTCGGCACTAACTTAGTGCAGTACAGTCTGGATTTGATGCCAGAGCTAATACCGCCACGTGTAGTAGTTTTTGCTGTACAGACGGGTAGACAGTCTGTTGACTGCAACTGGAGATACAGAGTGACAAGACAAAACATCTCCCACACTGCAATGATGAAAAGACGAAAATTTTGCCGACATAGGCACACTACGTGTAAATGAGCCCATGGTCATCCCCCTTGCCTCCCATCAGAGGTTTTCGAGGATACTGTAGGTGTGTGGTGTACAGATAAACCTATCCGTACACCACACACCTATAGTACGGATAAACCCATCCGTACACCACACACCTATAGTATCCTCGAAAACCTCTGATGGGAGGCAAGGGGGATGACCAAGGGCTCATTTACATGTAGTGTGCCTATGTCAGCAAAATTTTCGTCTTGCCACTACAAGTCTCCAGTTCCAGCCATCAGTATGCACCAGCTTGTCTCTCTTGTCAAGACCCCCAGCCTTGATAACACCTAGATGGGAACTCCCTCCTGATTGCTCAGACAACGCATCCAGGAACCTGTCGTCTGTTCCTTGGACCAAGGTATCCCCAGACCCATCTTGTGAATGACGAGTATGCCGTGAACCTCAGGCAGCTGGAAAAGACAACTCCACATGACATTTCTTTTTGTTTAGCATCATATATTGTGGGCATCTACATACCTGCCAAATTTCCCGCAGTCTTGGGAAGACAATGGCCAGAACAGAAGAACAGACACTATCCCAACCTTGGAGTTCAAAGCCTGTGCATTCCTTGCTTAGTTCCAGGGTCTCCCGCAATTTGAATGTGGAAGGTTGGCAGGTATGCAACATAGTACAACAGAAAAATGTCCGCCTTTCAGGATGAGCCCGATTCCAACTGTTAACTCCCTCCCAAACCAGCTTCCCTCAAATTTCGGCAAAATCCATTTTCTCCCAAAATGTGTTACTCTTACATTCTTCAGTAACATGCTTCCCCCCTTCATTGGCACCTCAAATGCTTCTGTTTTCAGACTTGTAAAACTTTCCTTCGGAGTTTAATTCCCACTGGATATCTGTCAATCAATCAGGGTTTTGTGTTGCCAATCAGGCCATGGCTAACTGGCATAATTGAGAGCATGTCGAGACTAGCTGAGGCGGCTGTGTTGCTTCACTTTTCCTAATGGAATTGTTGGACCAGGATTCTCTGGATCGTTCCACGGCTGTCGTCCACGCTTATGATTTATGGGGGAAAAACTTGTGTAGGCCAAAAAGCTGCTGAGAATAGTCGCCCTTTTGTATACAGCCCTTGTCCACTTTAGGTGCGACAATTTGCATAACCAACAACACCCGACTAGCACCCGAGTTTACCCTTCCGAATCTCGATGGGGGGTCATTTAAACCGAAAAATTCATTACGGTTGTAATCATATAGCAAACGGGAGAGCACTGCAGCAGGCTTACCTGTGGTCCTGGGGATTGAGTCGCCTAAAATGTTGATCATAGCGGCAGAATTGAGGCGCGTACACCACTAGAAGCTCCCTACGGAGGCAGATGTCCCTGAGTAATGGGTGTTGTGTTATGCACTGCACGGCGGCACTGTTGCACATTTCTACAACCCTGGCAACAAAATGGCAACACAGGCGCTCGTCGGGCTCCTGTGGGTCGCAGACTCCACACAGACACCTGCCGATTTCAACATTCTAAACTGTTTCGCACATCCGACGGCAACCATGCAAAGAGATACGTCACCTAAAAATGTCATCCCGCGGGTTAGCCGCAGCCACATCTCGTGGATGGTCGGCGGGTTCCAGAGGCATTGGGTCCGTAGAGTATGGGACATCATCCAGCATTAACTCGTCGCCGCTACCGCTAACATGTTCGTCAGAATCTCCCCCAGACAGAGAAACACCACTCTCGTTTTCCGACTCCATGTTTGCTCCCTTCGCTTCGCGATCGCCAAACAGGCGCGCGGCTCGCATTTGCCCAGGGCGCACGCTGATTGGCCTTATCCGGGTGACGTTTGCTCCCACTTTCAGAGGTGCGAGGGCGCAAGCATTCCGGTTTCTTTTTCATCGGATTGCGCGAAAAGTACGCCGCGGATCGAAATGGTGTTTTCGGGCCCACTTAAGTGGTCGGCAAGGAATTAGAATTCGCATGAGTTTCGAAATTGACCTCGGAGAATACGACTGTCCCTTTAATACTCGTTCGCCTTCAACGCACCGAGAATTGACATTGCAGTTCAGAAATCTCAAAATCGAAACTAAGCGGCAACCTGGATACGTCCGCCATGTTGGAGTTTAGATGCGCCACCTACAGGTCATGAAAAACGCGAATAACGCCAGGAAAGAGGAATAACGACGAAGAAGTGTGGACTGCTCGACGTACTCTGCGCGCTTCCCGCGTAGCTGATGAAACGCACAGGTCCAAATTATGGCGGACGCGCCCAGCTTGGAGGCGGTTTGCGCGTTGCACACCAGATGAAGTTCACTTATGAAAAGGGTCTATTTGGGACATCTCAAATAGGACTAATGGTTTAGCGGTTTGATGGGACCACTAGGACTTAAGGGTCTAATGGCCTGATGTCAGCTGTACAAAAGTAAAAAAAGTAAGAAACACAATGTGTTTCTTTCTGTCTTTTCCGACCCCCTTCATGACAAAATTTCATTTCTGTTGCTTCAATTCTTACATTTGTTTCCAATACTTTTCAAAATGTACAATGCGCGCAGCGTTTGAAGACGTGAACAGAAAAAGTAAATAAAATAAAATAAAATAAACGCTCTCCAGAACTGAACGACCTAAACGTCACATAGGATGGCAGTGTCCATGTCGTTTGTCGCGTTGGCATCAAACTGGAAGTGGATGCATACTGCACATATACTATACTTATAGATCGTCTTCCGTGATTTTGCGAATCCGATATCCCAGCTTCCTGCCGAGGTTAAACACAAGGGGTGAGGTGTTAATTTACTCATACACGCAACATTGACGCGAGGAATGGCTTGGGGTATGAACAAGGCTACCACAACGTCTCTGTTTCTTACTTATTTTGGTTTAGACATTCTGTAGTTCCATCGAGAATCGTTCTTTCAATCGCGCAATCGTGCGTCTTTTTCTCTCTCGCAACACTCCATTCCATCAGAGAATTCCGTCAAGACTAGGAAATTTTTTGAAACTGCGGACACTCAACATCCGGCGGAAAGCGACGTCCTTATGGTACTCACAACACTTTATGGTACTCGCTGGTAAAAATTGGCTGCTCGGTATTTCGTACTTAAAAGCGACAAAAACCCCGTGCCTGGCAACAAACAAAAGGGCGACTCAACCGACAGCACAGATTGGGGAACAAGATTGTTATTGACAAACCTGCCTCTTAAATAACCTGAGAGAGAAACGCCCTCTTCTGCAAAGTTGCCCTTTTACTCCCTCAACCCTGTCTAGTGCCTCTATCTTTTCGAAAGTGTAGGACTTAGAAGTTGTTAACAGGAGGGGCTCTTGATAAGTATTGTGCTTTCGAAAAGATAAAGTTACTAGGCAGGCTTGACGGTGTAAAAGGGTAACCTTGCCCAAACACCCAAACATGTGTTTTCTGTGGGTGTACCCCATCACTTAGTCTAATCAGCTTAATTGAGCTCAAGAATTTGCCACGAACAAGTAACGTTTTTTTGCGTTATTTTGAAAGCCCATGCCACAACACATCGTTTCAGTTAGAAATACAAGATCTTTCACAATATGTTTCCACAAAAAGTTGACACAGGAAAACACCAAATCAACCACACACACAAAAAAAGAAAGAAAACGTCCCTCATCAAGGCGCGCTCGTTCAAGTTGTCCCGCCTGAGGTATGTGGTGAAGGAAGGACAACAGAAAGCAGTATACAAACAGACAAACACCTATGTCGTGATTATCAGGTGCCTGCGAACGGATAACATTGCGAAGACATAATGCATGATTGGTATTGGTGATGCTTCCGCCCCCTTTTTCTCTTTTCTTTCTTTTTTCCGTGCTGTTTTAACGCGCGGTGGGATCTTGGGGGCGCTGCCGATCCCAAATACGAAGGCGTAGTGAAAGGACGACGACTTTCTCGTCCAACCTGATCAACAGCTGCTTAACTCTGTGCCGTTCGTTTGTTTCTGCAGCACATCGTTGATTTTGCCACGCGGGAATAGGCAGTGGTCACTGATTCAACGTGCCAGAACGATAAAAAGAACCACCAGGTACACAAAACACAGGAGTAAAAAGCGGGACTGTTGTACTTAAAATGGGGGAAAAGGGGGGAAACTACACTTAACGTTTCGAGCGGACGTTCTTCATCAGAAAAAAAGGGGGAACAGGAAGCTTGTGCCGGAGGATGTTAAACATACTAGTAACATCCTCCGACACTAGCTTCCTGTTCCTCCTTTTTTCTTATGAAGAGCGTCAGCTCGAAACGTTTTTCCCAAGTATAGTTTTCTCCCTTTTTAAATACACCAGTCCCGGTTTTTACTCCTGTCACTCATTCAAAATCTGCACTGCAAAATATAGAAAATTCTGGCATGTGGGGCTCATCCACACCCCTGGTGACGTAAGGTTTAATTGGCTTACCACCTTGTGTACGAAGCAGGGCACATGCTTGTTCTTCAGTGGGCTCCAAGCCAATGTGGTATCGTGGGGAATGAACAGGCCGACAGGGCCGCAGAAGCAGCTCTTTCGTCTCCGAGACGGACGAGTATTGCGCTGCTGAGAGGAGACCGCCGTCCCATACTTGGACATCTCGTGGCAGCCCTAAATTCCTGCCAAAGGACAACTGACATTCTCTGCCCACCTATGCTGAGAAGAGTTGATCGCATGCCGCGTAACACCTCTCGTCAAGATGCTCCATTAGTTCATCGGATACAACTCGATGTGGCTTTTACAGCTCAGTGACGTTACCACATGAGACAAGTTCACTCTCCCAAATGTTGTCACGGCGGTGCAACACATTCTTCTTCATTGCCCGCACTACGAACCTTCTCGAACCGTGCCCTCTTAACAAGGCTCTTAATAAGTTGGGAGTGTCGCCCTCTCACTCTATCAAAATTGCTTGTTCCCTGGCGAAATCACCAACGCTCTGCCCTCAAAGGTCGACATCTTGACCTTTTTTGACCACATCAGCATTGGGGTAGTGTATCCCACCTGGCGATGGAACTCCCCATTGATCATCTCAGAATAAAGTTGTTGTTGTCCATTTCAACAGCCAACACCCGAATCTCGAAAAACGAAACAGGGTAATTTCACGCTGGATCTGGCAGGGTGGTCCCATCGACCTCTCCATTTTGTTTTTCTTTCAAACGTTAAAGCCTTGTCCCTAGGAGGCATATTGGCGCTGAAAGTACTTAAAAATAACAGGTGGTTATTTTTTAATTATCATTCAGATGTGGGCATTTAAACCACTGCGCTTCCTACGAAGTTTGACGCCACGTATCTTGATAAGTATTCAATATATTCAGCTGAATTTTTTTCGCACATTGTCAGGTGTGGGTTGCATTGCATTGAAGATTGTAAGGATTGCCTTCAAGGAGATAGAAAATCGCAGAGTTGCCTCATTTGTAAAATATGGTGCTTTTTGGAAACCTCAGTATTGGAAACCTCAGAAGTAATCTACATTATTGTGTTCGTGTCACGCACCCAACGGAGGCGTTCAGACAGCGCACCCAACGATCTTTTTGTGAGGGGTGTCGACCGAAAATGCCTATATTCGGCGGCGTGCATCCCATTTATTCTCACTCGTGATATCGTTCATATTTCTCACAAACGTTCGCCATCTCGACTCACATACACATAAAAATGCTTCAAACAAGGTCCAAGTTACGTGGCGAATGACGTTGCGCTATGAACGTAACTTCGCCCGCCTCTGAAGCAATTTTTTTCTTATGTATGTAAATTGTATGTTTTGTAAATGTATTCTTTTGTCTCGACAAAAGGGTTCGACTTGTGTACACCTGGACCTACGTCTGAAATATGTCCAACATAATTATGCGCAGTTTAGCCTGGCTAGTCGCAGCTGTGTTTCCCGAGAGTAAACAAGAGGAAATTAGGGAGAAGTACACACTTCGATGTACGGACATGCTCAGCGTGCGAGGAACCAAACGCCGAGGAATTTTATTCTGCTCACGTTTTCTATCGGACGGATTATTATAGCGGTTAGACGCTAGCGTACGCTATGCGTTTGGAGTTAGCGGCACACTCCACTTTGGTGGCGCACGGACAGTATTTGTACGGCGTTGCCGCACGCTACGCACGATGTAAAACCTACACAATGCATGCTTTCAATAGCTTAGCCAAGTGAATCCATACACTGCAATGGCATTGGTGTCGTGTCTCTCTCTTTGTGTGAGCTTTGCAAACCGCATGTCTCAAGTCCTGTTGCGTGCCACGAAAGCGGAACGCAAGCGAGCCTTTGTACCCGCGAATGAATTCGAGAACTATCGTACGTATGCAAGCCGCCAACAATTAGGTTGCATTCGACGCACGGTAGCAACGTTAATGCCTCGTGTACGCAAGACGTCAAAGAAAAGATGCCATTCTTGCACTGTACCTTTAAGATTACTTTTCTTCAACTTCCGCAGGGCCTGTTTGTGTTTGAGTGCCAGAGAACAATTCCTTGGAGTAGAGTGTTCCGACGCATTCTAAAGCTTCATCGAAGGTACGACTTCATGTACGTCTACGTGTCGGACACGACTCTCGAAAAGTATTTCGTCCGAGCAACGCACGGGAAATTCAAAAAGCAACAAGCGTACGCTGTGCCGCCGGCCCCAGCAGCACGGAGGAGGTCATCGCAAGAAAGTGGACCGCTTTCTACAAGGCGGGGATCCGTTGCCTCATTGTCAACGCTACGCACCGGAAGCCCAAAGAAGACATTGGAAGCAGCCAAGTCCGCAATGGATACAGCCAAGATATAAATACATTTTGTTTGCTATATTTATGCGTATGTGTTTGCTCATTCGCCATAGAACGAAGAAAACGTCGAGAGAAGGAGAGAGGGATGACCCGGAATGCATTAGATAGCAAGAAGTTGTACCAGTAGAAAGTAGATGTAGTCGAAACGAAAAACCAGCTCTGTACGCTGTGTACAAACTAGCGAAGCAATATATGGTACCATGAAGATCGCATAGCGTCAATCGCCACCGTGTAAATCTGACATCTAACCGAATGTGTCGGCCTAATAGTTTCTGTACCGTTATAAGAAAACTTCAATATTTCTGAAACACGAACGGGAGGACACGACGGACATCGCTAAACATGTGAACATGTGTACGTAATTTTATTAGAGACAGTGGGTTTTTAAACGCCTTAAAGGAAACCCTTTTTTGAAAACAGAATCCTTCGGAACAGAATACAAGGTTAAAACCTTTTAACAACGGTTTGGCGCATTATAGCCTTTGTCGCTGCTGCGCCATCAAAATGCTCATCATCATCATCAAGGCTACCAAGTACCGACAACAACAGGACTCCACATTTTTTCCAATTAAGTCCTCCTCCTCACAATATTCTCTGTTATGTCCTATTAAAAACGAACTACAACTCAAAATATTCCAAAGACCGCCCGTGTCGCCCACTTGCCATAAAGGCTGCTAAGTAGCGAAACAACAACAACAGGAAGAACCAGCAGAACCAAAAGAAGCACACGAAGACGACGACGACAACGAAGAAGAAGAAGAAGACGGAAAGAAGCAGCAGAAGGAGAAGCATAGAAAAAAAGGACTGCGATTCCACGCTGCTTCGACAATCCAGTTTTGCATTTTTTGACATTCTCCTCCTTGTTTTTCGTGATTCAGTTGTTCGCCATTTCGACGCGTGGAAGCCTCGAAATAGAAAATACAAGTATGGGGGTATAATTGCGTCTGGTAAAATGCGTTTCTACATCCTCAGCATATTCTCCGTTATTTCTTATTTAAAACGAACTACAACTCAAAGTATTCAAAAAAGCGCCTGCGTCGCCCACTTGCCATAAAGGCTGCTAAGTACCGACAACAACAGCACGCCATTTTTTCAAATTAATTGAAGTAAGCCCTCCTCCTCACCATATTCTCCGTTATGTCTTATTAAAAACTAACTACAAGTCAAAGTATTCAAAAAAGCGTCTGCGTCGCCCACTTGCCATAAAGGCTACCAAGTACCGACAACAACAGGACGCCATTTTATTTCAAATTAGTTGAAGTAAGTCCTCCTCCTCACCATATTCTCCGTTATGTCTTATTAAAAACGAACTACAAGTCAAAGTATTCAAAAAAGCGCCTGCGTCGCCCACTTGCCATAAAGGCTACCAAGTACCGACAACAGGACGCCATTTTATTTCAAATTAGTTGAAGTAAGTCCTCCCCCTCACCATATTCTCCGTTATGTCTTATTAAAAACGAACTATAACTCAAAGTATTCAAAAAAGCGCCTGCGTCGCCCACTTGCCATCAAGTCTACCAATACCGACAACAACAGGACGCCATTTTATTTCAAATTAGTTGAAGTAAGTCCTCCTCCTCACCATATTCTCCGTTATGTCTTATTAAAAACGAACTATAACTCAAAGTATTCAAAAAAGCGCCTGCGTCGCCCACTTGCCATAAAGGCTACCAATACCGACAACAAGAGGACGCCATTTTATTTCAAATTAGTTGAAGTAAGTCCTCCTCCTCACCATATTCTCCGTTATGTCTTATTAAAAACGAACTACAACTCAAAGTATTCAAAAAAGCGCCTGCGTCGCCCACTTGCCATAAAGGCTACCAATACCGACAACAACAGGACGCCATTTTATTTCAAATTAGTTGAAGTAAGTCCTCCTCCTCACCATATTCTCCGTTATGTCTTATTAAAAACGAGCTATAACTCAAAGTATTCAAAAAAGCGCCTGCGTCGCCCACTTGCCATAAAGTCTACCAATACCGACAACAACAGGACGCCATTTTTTTCAAATTATTTGAAGCAAGTCCTCCTCCTCACCATATTCTCCATTATGTCTTATTAAAAGCGAACTACAACTCAAAGTATTCAAAAAAGCGCCTGCGTCGCCCACTTGACATAAAGGCTACCAATACCGACAACAACAGGACGCCATTTTATTTCAAATTAGTTGAAGTAAGTCCTCCTCCTCACCATATTCTCCGTTAAGTCTCATTAAAAACGAACTACAACTCAAAGTATTCAAAAAGCGCCTGCGTCGCCCACTTGCCATAAAGGCTACCAAGTACCGACAACAACAGGACGCCATTTTTTTTCAAATCAGTTGAGGTAAGTCCTCCTCCTCACCATATTCTCCGTTATGTCTTATTAAAAACGAACTACAAGTCAAAGTATTCAAAAAAGCGCCTGCGTCGCCCACTTGCCATAAAGGCTACCAAGTACCGACAACAACAGGACGCCATTTTATTTCAAATTAGTTGAAGTAAGTCCTCCTCCTTACCATATTCTCCGTTATGTCTTATTAAAAACGAACTAAAACTCAAAGTATTCAAAAAAGCGCCTGCGTCGCCCACTTGCCATAAAGGCTACCAATACCGACAACAACAGGACGCCATTTTTTTCAAATTATTTGAAGCAAGTCCTCCTCCTCACCATATTCTCCATTATGTCTTATTAAAAGCGAACTACAGCTCAAAGTATTCAAAAAAGCGCCTGCGTCGCCCATTTGCAATAAAGGCTGCCAAGTACCGACAACAACAGGACGCCATTTTTTTTCAAATTAATTGAAGCAAGTCCTCCTCCTTACCATATTCTCCGTTAAGTCTTATTAAAAACGAACTACAAGTCAAAGTATTCAAAAAAGCACCTGCGTCGCCCACTTGCCATAAAGGCTGCCAAGTACCGACAACAACAGGACGCCATTTTTTTTTAAATTATTTGAAGTAACTCCTCTTCCTCACCGTATTCTCCGTTATGTCTTATTAAAAACGAACTACAACTCAAAGTATTCAAAAAAGCGCCTGCGTCGCCCACTTGCCATAAAGGCTACCAAGTACCGACAACAACAGGACGCCATTTTTTTCAAATTATTTGAAGTAAGTCCTCCTCCTCACCGTATTCTCCGTTATGTTTTATTAAAAACGAACTATAACTCAAAGTATTCAAAAAAGCGCCTGCGTCGCCCACTTGCCATAAAGGCTACCAATAACGACAACAACAGGACGCCATTTTATTTCAAATTAGTTGAAGTAAGTCCTCCTCCTCACCGTATTCTCCGTTATGTCTTATTAAAAACGAACTATAACTCAAAGTATTCAAAAAAGCGCCTGCGTCGCCCACTTGCCATAAAGGCTACCAAGTACCGACAACAACAGGACGCCATTTTATTTCAAATTAGTTGAAGTAAGTCCTCCTCCTCACCGTATTCTCCGTTATGTCTTATTAAAAACGAACTATAACTCAAAGTATTCAAAAAAGCGCCTGCGTCGCCCACTTGCCATAAAGGCTACCAAGTACCGACAACAGCAGGACGCTATTTTATTTCAAATTAGTTGAAGTAAGTCCTCCTCCTCACCGTGTTCTCCGTTATGTCTTATTAAAAACGAACTATAACTCAAAGTATTCAAAAAAGCGCCTGCGTCGCCCACTTGCCATAAAGGCTACCAATAACGACAACAACAGGACGCCATTTTTTTTTTCAAATTATTTGAAGTATGTCCTCCTCCTCACCATATTCTCCGTTATGTCTTATTAAAAGCGAACTACAACTCAAACTATTCAAAAAAGCGCCTGCCTCGCCCACTTGCCATAAAGGCTACCAATACCGACAACAACAGGACGCCATTTTTTTTCGAATTAATTGAAGCAAGTCCTCCTCCTCACCATATTCTCCGTTATGTCTTATTAAAAAGGAACTATAACTCAAAGTATTCAAAAAAGCGCCTGCGTCGCCCACTTGCCATAAAGGCTACCAATACCGACAACAACAGCACGCCATTTTTTCAAATTATTTGAAGTATGTCCTCCTCCTCACCACATTCTCCGTTATGTCTTATTAAAAACGAACTACAACTCAAAGTATTCAAAAAAGCGCCTGCGTCGCCCACTTGCCATAAAGGCTACCAATACCGACAACAACAGGACGCCATTTTATTTCAAATTAGTTGAAGTAAGTCCTCCTCCTCACCATATTCTCCGTTATGTCTTATTAAAAACGAACTATAACTCAAAGTATTCAAAAAAGCGCCTGCGTCGCCCACTTGCCATAAAGTCTACCAATACCACAACAACAGGACGCCATTTTTTTCAAATTATTTGAAGCAAGTCCTCCTCCTCACCATATTCTCCATTATGTCTTATTAAAAGCGAACTACAACTCAAAGTATTCAAAAAAGCGCCTGCGTCGCCCACTTGCCATAAAGGCTACCAATACCGACAACAGCAGGACGCCATTTTATTTCAAATTAGTTGAAGTAAGTCCTCCTCCTCACCATATTCTCCGTTATGTCTTATTAAAAACGAACTATAACTCAAAGTATTCAAAAAAGCGTCTGCGTCGCCCACTTGCCATAAAGGCTACCAAGTACCGACAACACCAGGACGCCATTTTTTTCAAATTAATTGAAGCAAGTCCTCCTCCTTACCATATTCTCCGTTATGTCTTGTTAAAAACGAACTACAACTGAAAGTATTCAAAAAAGCGCCTGCGTCGCCCACTTGCAATAAAGGCTACCAAATACCGACAACAACAGGACGCCATTTTTTTTTCAAATTAATTGAAGCAAGTCCTCCTCCTCACCATATTCTCCGTTATGTCTTATTAAAAACGAACTACAACTCAAAGTATTCAAAAAGCGCCTGCATCGCCCACTTGCCATAGAGGCTACCAAGTACCGACAACAACAGGACGCCATTTTTTTTTAAATTAATTGAAGTATGTCCTTCTCCTTACCATATTCTCCGTTATGTCTTATTAAAAACGAACTACAACTCAACGTATTTCAAAGAGAGAGCACTTGTTATAAAGGCTACGAGGTAACAACAGCGAGAAGAAATAGAAGAGGAGGAGGAGGAGCAGAAGAAGAAAACGAACCTACGCTCAGTCGAACGACGAGCAGTCGGAGCCACGTCCACGTTTTGAAGACGTCTAAGAAGCAGGATTGAGTCTGAACCATTTTATCCTGGCAAAACTACTAGCAGCGGACAAAATTGCGCGCTACTCCTCTCACCTTAATACTCTGGTTACTTATGAAAGGAGTGGAAAACTCCCGCGACGACTGCAGATTCGTAAGATATCTACGTTTCCTCTTTACCCAAACCTTGAAAAGGAATGGCTATCAACCCTGCACAATACGTCCCTAGCCCTAACCAAAATACTAATTACCCAGTGTCAAAATACAATCAATTCGCTGTCAGAAGAGACAAACACACTCTCAAACGCAACCACCTTATCTGAGTCAAATAGAGTAGAACTAGACGAGTTCTTTCAAAAGAAACGAGTGAGCCTGAAACTACAGAAAGAAAAAAAGCTCACTCGGGATAACATACAACATTGTACCGCCGATAACACAGACTCAATCGTGCCCAATTTCTTGTCCTCTTCTGCCGTAGCCTCAAACCGTAATGCAGCACGTCCCTAAAAACACAGCTAAATAATTCCCCTCCAATGCGTGATGCCGACCAACTACCGAAAGATCGTAACATTATCAACCTTTGCTCCCGTGAACTTGATCCGATCGTTCCCTACTTGGTAAACGATTATCGTTCTGCCCTAATGATGCAAGAGTGGATGAATACCAGTTACATTTAGATCTTGATAACTTTGCCCGGAGACTACGGCTTGCAGAATATTTTCATGAAAAGACAGAGTCGAACAGTACTCTGTTTCGTATAAAACCAAAGTTCACTCCAGAACCTAACCGAGATAAAACCATTGACTTGTACATTAAACCAGTGCAGAAGGATATCTTCCGTGCACATCAGGACAGCGCCAAACGCAAACTGAGGTATAACCTCACAAAGCAGGAGCAAGAAAGCTTGTCGGCATTAGAGAACGACAAAGATATCGTAATTAAGAGGGCAGATAAAGGAGGCGCGATAGTTGTAATGGATAAACAATCATACGTTACAGGAGGCCTCCGCAAACTTCAGTGCGCGGAATTTTACAGACCTCTGGAAACTGACCCCGCCCCCGAAATTAGTGCCAATGTAACCAAAGTCCTACCCAGGCCAAAAACGCTAAAAAGATTGACGAGAGCCTGTACCAGTATTTACTCCCAAAGGACCCTAGGCATGGTAGATTTTACATGCTCCCCAAGATACATAAGCCGGGCAACCCCGGAAGGCTGATTGTTTCCTGTAACGGCACAGCCACTCAGAATCTATCATCTTTTGTGGATCATCTCCTCAAGGCCATCCCGTCTAAATTCAACTCATACGTTAAGGACACCAACCATTTCCTTCAAGATATACGTAAAATAAACGTTCCCCATAACTGTCTCTTAGGAACTCCATAGACGTCACTTCCCTGTATACTAACATTCCCCACTCAGACGGAATAGCAGCAGCAGCAGAGTATGCATTTAAGAATCAACCCGATCAGGGTTATGATACGTCCGTCCTCACGGAACTCCTGAATCTGATTCTAACATGCAATAACTTCGAATTTGACGACAAACACTACATACAGGTCAATGGTACAGCAATGGGAACAAAAATGGCCCCGAACTATGCAAATATCTTCATGGCATCCTTGGAGGAACAGTTCCTCAGAAATTGTGCACTGAAGCCGCTCCTATATAAGTGATTCCTAGATGGTATATTCATTATTTGGCCCCACTCCGAATGCGACCTTCAGTTGTTTGTTAACGATTTTAACCAAGTGCATCCCCCCCCCCCAGTATTAAATTTACATTCAATTACTCCTCCTCAGTTGTTAATTTTCTGGATGTGGAAGTTAAACTACATAATGGAACCATAACCACCAGTCTGTATCGAAAGCCTACTGACTCCCAACGGTATCTATCGTTCCAGAGTTGCCACCCTAAACACACTAAGCTAGCTTATCCCTTATATCCCTTATAGTGAAGCGCTGCGCTACCGGAGAATATGTTCTAACGATGATGAACTAGACAATCATCTTGAGAGCCTTGAAGAAATATTCGCAGATAGAAAATATCCTAATCAGGTCGTAAAAGATGCCATAGCCAGAGCTAGATCAACCGATCAGGTGAACCTATTCCAAAGACAGCCCCGAGCCGATAACAATTCTTCAGTAAACCTCACTATTAGCTTCAACGGTTACGCCCTGGACATAAATCGTATACTTAAACGGCACTATGCAATCCTCAACCAATCTGATCGTATGAGTCAGGTTTTTCCGGAACCACTCCGTGTTACTTATCGCCGAGCAATGAATATACAAGATAGACTTTTGAACGCCAAGTTAAACAAGCCGTCGGAACATAACGGTTGTCAACCATGCAACGGACGCAGATGCCAGATCTGTAAATTAATGCATACTGCTACGATAGTAGAAATCACAAATTCTAACTATCGCACAAAAATTAATGGTCTATTTAACTGTAACTCTTCTAACGTCCTTTATCTCCTTCAATGTAATGAGTGCAAGGCCCAATATATCGGTCAAACAGCTACATCCTTCAGAATCCGATTCAACAACCACAGGTCTGACGTCTCAAACAAACCTAATCTGCTAGTGTCTCGACATTTTAGTAAACCCGGCCACTCAATTAACGACATAGCCATTTTCGTTCTGCAATCGGGTTTTCCATCCCAACGCCTTAGAGAACAAAGATAATCGTTCCTGATGTACAAATTTAAAAGCCAGATTAACGAGGACCCCGGCGTCCTCTCAATTATTCGCAACCTAAATTCCTAATTTTCTCAGAATACATACACTCTTTGGTATCTCTTTCGGACTCCCCAGGAGATCACTGCCCTTCGGCGAAGAACATGACTGCCTCTGATTCACTGTACCCTTTTACCTTTGTTTGACAAAGCACGTGTGCTGCCCTCTCCCCTTGTAAATATTCCTCTCTCATTCTTTGGAATTCTCTTACGTGACCATAATATCCCATTCCTATTGAAACGTCGAATACCCCCTTTTATACATTGTCCTGCAGAAGCACTGTCTCCACTTCTGATCCTTATTGAATATCTTTATTTTCCGTGGTCAACCGGTATATATATATATATATATATATATATATATATATATATATATATATTCATATTCATAAATTTTATTTCCCAAGAGACAAAAAAATAATAGCATTTCAATGCCCAAGCTTCACTTACGATGCATGCCTCAAACCAAAGCATAGATGGGTAGAAATCCAGCGAACCGGTAGAGATGTAGGAAGGGAGTTGCCTCAGGACAGAAGCCGCCGATATTTGGAACAGAGACTGTTCTTCTTCTGGGCACCGTCCTCATCATTGGCATGCTATTTAAGGGTTAGGTGTGGTTATAGCCAAATATAACCCTTTAAATAGCATGCCAATGATGAGGACGGTGCCCAGAAGAACAACAGTCTCTGTTCGAAATATCGGCGGCTTCTGTCCTGAGGCAACTCCCTTTCCTCAAACCAAAGCAGTAAGACACACGGACACTACTTCGATAGCGATTTAATACTTCCAGGAATTTCTCACTTCATTGTTGGTTATGTGCGAAATCAAGTTAAACTTAACCTTACCCTTCGTTTTGACTGAGATGCGAAAAGGACTCCTGAATCTGCTGAAGTTCGGAAGCAATAAGCTGTATCTGTTCTGTCTTGGAAAGAAAATGCTGCTGCACCATATGCCTTTCTAAGTGGTTTCGCTCTTTTTTGCTTTGTAAACTGTGCCACTCATTGTTTGTGATGAGAAATACGCTGAACAAATAAAGATGAAAAGCCACGAATGGTAGCTGGTGACCGAGGTTGAAAATATATTTTTAAAAAACACACTCACGCTGACTGGATGCTGCAAATATGCCCTCACTTCCCAAAATAAATAATTCACCAAGGTATCTGCTTGTGCTCCTGAAGCCATACTAGAAATGTCCTTGGGGGGTTTGCCGGGGAAGTTCTGAGGATGATACGCGCGGAGTCTCATTCTAACACATTTCTGACAAATTGAGGACCATTCGGGGACGTCCTAGGGATAGATTCATATTCCTGAGTAACATCCCTGGGATAGCCTGGGGAGGTCATTGTGTTCTTGGGGAACTGAACGCTACGCACTCCGAGAGCTTAATATATATGTCCACCCTTATAGTCGTATGAACTATGGCACGCCGGCGTCTGACTATTTGTCAGAGTTTGAGGTATGTTCCTTTGTGGATAACTTGTAACTCGGTACTTTTGCGCCAGGGTAACTTTGCGAAAGCAAAGTACCGGTGCCTATAAGTTCCAAGTTACTTCTACTTCTAAGTTACTTCTCGCTTTTAATTCGCTTTTCGCTCATGTCCACTTCACTGTCTGTCTTCACTAGAGCTGATAAACGTGTCCAAAAATGTATGCTCACTGTTGTGTTAAAATCGCTGTGGGTGCTTGTAGAGGACCAGGTTCCTCGTCAGAGAGACTAGTCCCTTTTGCACATGGCCCTCATTTCCTTTGGAAACATATTCAGGGCATAAATGTCTCTGTACGATGCTTCCGCTTTCCACCGGAAAAGAATCACCGAAAGAAACGTGAGGTTTGCATTCGTGCCGCTGCAGTGTTCATTGAGCTAAAGCTGACTGCATTCAACTGCAAAGCTGAAGAGGTGAATTCAACAGCAGTCACGCATTTGGACTTCGTCCGACTTCAAATTATTGCTACCTGATATCTGTTGGCGGTGTAATCATTAAATGGCAGAATATTTGATCCCTGCCGCGGCTACATGTATACGACATAAGCGTACATACAGAGCCCTCCTCGCACGTTGGCTTGTTTGACGTAGGCCTGGATGACTTGTTACGCCAAATGCATGCGATACGCTTTTGTCTCACTCATGTAAACGTGGCTATACACAGACTCCGTGGAAGTGTGGCAACCGGTACTCATGGCAGTAACTGTGCTATACCGGGCCATAGTTGAAAGTGAGTCTTCATATGAGAAATACGTAAAACAATGTTGTGGTAACCTGCAGCCAGTTGCGGAAATGCTGCATAACTGGCCTTCCTAGATAGATCAAGTCAAAAACGAGTCAACGGAGGCGTACGGAATATACAAGTGATTGCCGCTGCTGTATTCAGGCTAATTATATACAGGTTATGGCGCACATGACTTTTCAGCTGCTCTCAAGATGTACAGGGCGCTGTCATTGTTCCCGCTGCAATTCCGGAAGCAATCCAGCCTCTGTGCTCTCCACCGCGCACTTTATTTCTCGTGACCATCTCCTTGAGTGGCAAATCTAAAAACAAAAGGAACATGTCAACGTTGTGGATTAGAGGTGTCCCTGCTGAGACATAATATACAATATACAGGGTGTCTTTTTTTAGGCGATACGGATTTTTCATAAAAAAACTAAGGGCTATAGACATGCTGTTTTTACTTCTATCATCTCTGGGCCGGCGGACGTTCTCGGCCATATGGTGCTCAACCGCCAAATCACTAATTACCTAAAAATCGTTAAAGGGACTCTGACCAGAAACTGTGGGAGCTCTTTCGTACTTGTAGTGGATAAAGCACCCAACAAGGACTCTCCATGCGAAAATTCACGCATCAAAACCCCACAGTTTCTCTAAACTCGAATTTTAAACATTCGACTTCATCCGAGTGCAGCACGCCTAGCGTCAAACCGAGAAAACATACGTTTATATAGAATATCCACCCCGGCCCACCATCAAGATGACGTCAACACGGGGGCCACTCGCAACACCCACAATTGGCTCAAACGCGTCACGTGGTCACGCAATATCTGTCAATTTCCTTCATGAAATGGCATTTCTACGTTAATACGTTTTTATTATTTCTACGTTCCAGAGCCTCAAAAAGAAAAATATACCCTGCATTTATCACCTGCAACAGTTTCTACGATTTTCTTTTCAATCTGTACACGATGTTCGATATATGCTTCCGTATCCGGTCAGCTGTAATGGATGCCGTATGGCGAGCTTGCGAACTGCGAACTTGTGTGACTCCCGGTTCATCCTCTTTGTTCGTGTCATTGGGTTGGTGTTGGAGTTGATCACCATATTCTGAACGTTTCACCTATCGTTGCGGTGTACTGTTCTTGATCTGCTGCGAAGCGACGAACGGCAACGGCAGTCACTCGCCTCGGCGAACTTCTGTCTGCTGCATCTCAAAGGAGCATGGGGACCTGATGATACCTTCAACTAAAGAAACCAAATGTGCTCTCGTGTGGTCCTGACGGAAAAGTAATATCAACAAGGTTAGCACATTTATTTTTCAGTTCCAAGTCTACGTACTGAAAACCATGCAGGTGCAGTCGATCATTCTCGTAGCTGTTGTGTAACGCGTATGCTTTCTTACATATCCCACAGAACCCTCCACTTTTTCAACCAAGTTATCTTTATGAGATCCTTCTGATGGCTTCTTACTAGGCTATGCCGCTCCGAAGCATTGAGATGACGAAGCGTCGTGGTAGCTGCACCTCAGTGCCTTCGAAAGATGAATCAGTCATTCCACATTGTGCTTACTGGCTTTGTATAGAGTCTGGCAAATCCGACAGACTTGGACTGCCTTTTTCAAGAAAGTTTGAAATGTAAGTATGTGTATATTGGTTTCACATATCCACCACATATTGAGCGTGTGTATGATTGTACTTTGTATGCTACAGCGTATCAGCGTACATTATTATTCAACACGTAGTGTGGCAAACTCGACATCAGTCACACAAAGCCAACAATTGCCTTTTCTTCAATTGCTTATTTTTATCATATCATGTTTTTGTCTATATCTCAATTTACCAAGCAACAAAGTATATGATTTTAGTATAATCGTCTGATATTTAACAAGTCACAGTTTTACCATGGTTTTTGCGCACCATAGCCCGAGTTGCTTATGTGTCATTAAATTGAATCATCATCATCTTCAACTGCCATTATTCAATTGAAGTGCCAGGAGGATATAATGATATGGCGAGATATATTTTTTTGCTGTCATCCTGGAATTGCTCATTTCAGAAGAATAGTCACTGTGAAGTTTGTTTTGAATGTGAACATATTCGACACAAGTGTGTCTGGTTGGGTGAGAACTATGATAGTAACGAAAATCTCCAACCAAGTTACAGGACGGGGATACCCGACGTTTCGGAGCCAGTTCGGCTCCTTCCTCAGGGGTGACTGTAGTGGCCGTTGGCAGCAGCGTTCTTGCCGTGGTTCGAATTTCGTGATGCGCCGGATTGTTTTTCAGTCACGTGACGGAGGCCGTTGACGTATACGCTGGGTAACGCTCCAACAGATCGGTTAAGGTTTCCAGGTGTGGATTGTATATGCCAGGACTCTACAAACATTCTTTTGATTTGATTACCCTCAAGGTCGATTATGCAGGCGTTTTGAAGGTCGATAGGATGGTCTCGAACTTGACAGTATTCAGCGAGAGCGCTTCGTTCGATGTCCGACTTCCGTACATCATTCTTATGTTGCCGTAGCCTTTCGGGGAAGTTCTTTGTCTCGCCGATACATGATGCGCTGCATTTGTTGCACGGAATTTTATAGACTACACCTTGTGCTTTTTCTTTCGGTGGACGATCTTTCGGCCGCGGTATATAGTGTCCGATTGTTGAGACGGGTTTGTGAGACACACGTATTCCTTCCTTCGCTAGTATACGTGTCAGAGACTCGCTGATTCCCTTCACATATGGCATGGTGATTCGTCTAGTCTGACAGGTCTGGTCGTCAGTGTGACGTGGTCGGTTTCGGAGACCGCGAGCTTGACGACGGGCGACTCTCTGAACAAAGCTACTTGTGTATCCGTTCTTTTTTAAATCGGAAGTGATTGCTGCTTCTTCTTTTTTCCTGTCTTTCTCCGACAAACAAATCTTCTTAGCTCTCGAAAAAAGGGACGAAACCACCGAAGCCTTGTGACACGTAGGGTGATTGGAATCAAACCTTAGATATCGTCCCGTATGAGTGGGCTTCCTGTACACGGTGAACTTTAGGTCACTTCCTTCTCTCTTTACGAGTACATCGAGAAAAGGCAAAACGTTGTCCCTCTCGAGTTCCACGGTAAACTGGATGGATGGCTCGATGCGGTTTAGGCGTGCCAAAAACTCGTCAACATCGGAATTCTTCAAAATACAGAAGCAATCGTCTACGTACCGTAAGAATGTTTTCGGTTTAATATCGGGGGATTGCAGGGCCCTTTCTTCAATTGATTCCATCACCAAGTTCGCTGCGGTTACAGATATTGACGCACCCATTGCTGTTCTGGTAGTCTGCTTGTAGTACTCTCCGTTGAATGAGAAGTACGTTCCGCTGAGGCAGAAATCTAGGAGGCGGCACACTTCGTGAACACTGAGGTTGGTTCTAGTCGCCAGGTCGTTGTCCCTCTCAAGTGCCATCCTGGCAGCGTCCACTGCCAGTGGGATCGGCACGTTCGTGAAGAGAGACACAACGTCAAACGAAACGAGGCACTCGTCAGCGCTGATGGTGAGTGGTGAGACGCGCTCCACGAAGTGGGCAGAGTTTCGTACATGAGTTGGGGTGTTTCCGGTGAGCGGGGATAAAACCTTGTGTAGGTAGCAGGATAACGCCCGAAGAGGGGACGATCTGAAGTCTACAATGGGGCGAAGTGGGATACCGGGCTTGTGGATCTAAGGGAGACCATAGAAACCGGGCGCGTTACCGTTCCTGCAGTTAAGTCGTAAGTAGAGGGCTCTTGCATCTGGGTATTTCTTGAATATATCAGCAAGTATCTTATTAAGTTTAGTCTGAATCTGCGATGTCGGGTCTTTTTTGAGATTTTCATACGTACTGTTGTCAAGGAGGTCTCGGATTTTGCCATCGTAGTCCTGCCGGTCTAAGACAACCGTTGAGTTTCCCTTGTCAGCAGGCAGAATGACAATCTTCGAGTCTTCCTGGAGGCTTCGAAGTGCTTTATGCTCTTCCCTGGTTATGTTGTGACATTGCTGTTTTTGGATTTTTGACATAATTCCAATCGGTTTCAGTCTTACTTGTTCTTGAATGCTGGAATCCAGGTGTCTT
This sequence comes from Ornithodoros turicata, assembly GCF_037126465.1. Lineage (NCBI taxonomy): Eukaryota > Metazoa > Arthropoda > Arachnida > Ixodida > Argasidae > Ornithodoros > Ornithodoros turicata. The sequence continues at coordinate 840,076 of NW_026999378.1, read as the reverse complement.
ATACCGTCTTCGACAGCTGCGACCATCTTTGCCAGAGGTGGTCGTGCCGTTGTAAGGTTGAAGCCGTGACCTTTCGCCAGCACACTTGTCTCGACAGGTGAGAGCTGTCCCGAAGATATGTTTTTTACAAATCCGGCGACGTCGGCGCTGGGCTGCGTCCTGTCTGCCTTCGTTAGCGACGTAAGTTTTCGGTCCTGAGATATCCGCTGTTTCTTTGCCACAGTGGAGGCACAAGTCCTGGCAAACGAGTCCAGCGAATGAAATAAGTCTGGGATGCGATGTTCGAGTTGCCGACGAATGAAAAAGAGATCAAGATCTTTTCTTCTCAATGTTGACCTGCACTCGTGGATCCGGGCAATTACCAAACGGCGTTCGGCTTGTGCCAAGATATTCTGTCCCTCCGCAGTGTGGACGAGACGTTTGATGCGTAGGCTTCGGGGGATCAAGTCCATGTCTCGGCAGTTGGTCGTAAATTGGAGGTGGGTTTTGAAGATTGAAATACTGCGAATCACATTGACGTAACGCTTCGCCAACTTTGCTGTTTCTTGGCCGTAGTCAAGGCGTAAAGACTTGAAAGTGAACATATTCGACACAAGTGTGTCTGGTTGGGTGAGAACTATGATAGTAACGAAAATCTCCAACCAAGTTACAGGACGGGGATACCCGACGTTTCGGAGCCAGTTCGGCTCCTTCCTCAGGGGTGACTGTAGTGGCCGTTGGCAGCAGCGTTCTTGCCGTGGTTCGAATTTCGTGATGCGCCGGATTGTTTTTCAGTCACGTGACGGAGGCCGTTGACGTATACGCTGGGTAACGCTCCAACAGATCGGTTAAGGTTTCCAGGTGTGGATTGTATATGCAAGAACAAGTAAGACTGAAAGCGATTGGAATTATGTCAAAAATCCAAAAACAACAATGTCACAACATAACCAGCGAAGAGCATAAAGCACTTCGAAGCCTCCAGGAAGACTCGAAGATTGTCATTCTGCCTGCTGACAAGGGAAACTCAACGGTCGTCTTAGACCGGCAGGACTACGATGGCAAAATCCGAGACCTCCTTGACAACAGTACGTATGAAAATCTCAAAAAAGACCCGACATCGCAGATTCAGACTAAGCTTAATAAGATACTTGCTGATATATTCAAGAAATACCCAGATGCAAGAGCCCTCTACTTACGACTTATCTGCAGGAACGGTAACGCGCCCGGTTTCTATGGTCTCCCTAAGATCCACAAGCCCGGTATCCCACTTCGCCCCATTGTAGACTTCAGATCGTCCCCTCTTCGGGCGTTATCCTGCTACCTACACAAGGTTTTATCCCCGCTCACCGGAAACACCCCAACTCATGTACGAAACTCTGCCCACTTCGTGGAGCGCGTCTCACCTCTCACCATCAGCGCTGACGAGTGCCTCGTTTCGTTTGACGTTGTGTCTCTCTTCACGAACGTGCCGGTCCCACTGGCAGTGGACGCTGCCAGGATGGCACTTGAGAGGGACAACGACCTGGCGACTAGAACCAACCTCAGTGTTCACGAAGTGTGCCGCCTCCTAGATTTCTGCCTCAGCGGAACGTACTTCTCATTCAACGGAGAGTACTACAAGCAGACTACCAGAACAGCAATGGGTGCGTCAATATCTGTAACCGCAGCGAACTTGGTGATGGAATCAATTGAAGAAAGGGCCCTGCAATCTCCCGATATTAAACCGAAAACATTCTTACGGTACGTAGACGATTGCTTCTGTATTTTGAAGAATTCCGATGTTGACGAGTTTTTGGCACGCCTAAACCGCATCGAGCCATCCATCCAGTTTACCGTGGAACTCGAGAGGGACAACGTTTTGCCTTTTCTCGATGTACTCGTAAAGAGAGAAGGAAGTGACCTAAAGTTCACCGTGTACAGGAAGCCCACTCATACGGGACGATATCTAAGGTTTGATTCCAATCACCCTACGTGTCACAAGGCTTCGGTGGTTTCGTCCCTTTTTTCGAGAGCTAAGAAGATTTGTTTGTCGGAGAGAGACAGGAAAAAAGAAGCAGCAGCAATCACTTCCGATTTAAAAAAGAACGGATACACAAGTAGCTTTGTTCAGAGAGTCGCCCGTCGTCAAGCTCGCGGTCTCCGAAACCGACCACGTCACACTCACGACCAGACCTGTCAGACTAGACGAATCACCATGCCATATGTGAAGGGAATCAGCGAGTCTCTGACACGTATACTAGCGAAGGAAGGAATACGTGTGTCTCACAAACCCGTCTCAACAATCGGACACTATATACCGCGGCCGAAAGATCGTCCACCGAAAGAAAAAGCACAAGGTGTAGTCTATAAAATTCCGTGCAACAAATGCAGCGCATCATATATCGGCGAGACAAAGAACTTCCCCGAAAGGCTACGGCAACATAAGAATGATGTACGGAAGTCGGACATCGAACGAAGCGCTCTCGCTGAACACTGTCAAGTTCGAGACCATCCTATCGACTTTCAAAACGCCTGCATAATCGACCTTGAGGGTAATCAAATCAAAAGAATGTTTGTAGAGTCCTGGCATATACAATCCACACCTGGAAACCTTAACCGATCTGTTGGAGCGTTACCCAGCGTATACGTCAACGGCCTCCGTCACGTGACTGAAAAACAATCCGGCGCATCACGAAATTCGAACCACGGCAAGACGCTGCTGCCAACGGCCACTACAGTCACCCCTGAGGAAGGAGCCGAACTGGCTCCGAAACGTCCGGTATCCCCGTCCTGTAACTTGGTTGGAGATTTTTGTTACTATCAAAGTTTGTTTTCGTTTTCAGAAACATTAAGAGGACTAAAACCAAACACTTTTCTTTCAGAGCATCCCTTATGCACCTGCATTTCAATTCCAATCTGTATTACAAGAATGACAGACCACTCAACAGAGATAAACATCTGAAAGTGAAAGAGCTGGAATGAAGATACGTTAATCTGTGTCAAAAGTTCTTAGTATGTGTGCGAGTCGAGGACATAGGTCTCAAGCTTATTCCTGTCTTCAGAAGAGGTGACAACTATGCTCCTTCTATCTATTAACCAGCTCCACTTTTTAGGGTTCCCTGTAAACTAATGGATCACATCATGTACTACCACGTTGTCAACCAAGTTGAGTGTGTCGATTTCTTTTTTTAAATTCCAGCATGGCTTTAGAAAAGGGTATTCAGGCAAAACTAACGTAGTGGAATTCGTTCACAGCATTTCAAACTCTCTTGATTTCTGGGACCACGTAGATGTAGTATTCTTTTTTATTTTGTAAGGGCTTTTGACACTGTGCTCTATGCTCGCGTGTTGGCCAAAGTAGCCTAATTAAAATTTGATCCTGCTACCTGGATATGCAGATTCTCAACTAACCGTAACTGTGGTAACTCAACTAATCATATCGCCACCATGCAGCATTTGTTATGTTACAATTGCTTCACATTTTAATCTAGTCAAAAGCAAGGCCTTTTGGTGATCGGTCTTGTATGATTACGTGCCCCTCCGTTATGTAACACCACATTGGGTTCTTCAACCTATGAGAGATAAATAAATATATTGCCAAGTAAATTGTCTACAAGGCTCGTTATTCCATTTCGCCACACTACCACAAGCAGTTGTTAGAGTAGTGACCCAGGGTATGAAGCTTGCCACTAATCATCATTCAAACAAAGTTCATAATGTAAAATCCTTTACTCAGAACACTGGCTTAACACAACAATTAAGAATAAAGAGAGTAAACGTTTCATTGCCTATCCAGGTGGCATCATCCCTCCAACAGAGAACAATCAAAAACAACATCAAAGGAGTCAAATCGGTGGTCCGCATTCCTTTCATCCAACGTATTTCATACGCTATTTGGAGGGCACTGTGCCCATCAGGCATTTTGACTGTGCATATCAAGTTGAGTGCATAGAATGTGATGCAACCTACATCGGCGAGATAGACAAAAGACGTGGGACAAGACTAAAAGAGCCAGTTGCCAGGGCTACTAATGCTTAGCTTAACTAAACGGACCGAATCAGTCTACCACTGCTGTCCTAAGGGACATATATTTTGATGGTGCAGTAACCTTTGCTCATGACTAGCGATGGGGCCCTAGAAAGTTCTTAGAATCCTGCTTTATCAGGCGTGATGCTTCAGCCTGTAATACATACCGTGGCCCCCTATCGGATGTGTAAGATTCCCTCTTAGATAGGCTGATGTGCTCATCTTTGGCCTCTGTTGTACTGATGATGCCACCCGGATAGGCGACAAAACGTTTACGCTCTGTTTTTATTCGTTGTGTTGAGCAGTGTTTGCAGTAAAGGACGCTACATTATGAGGTTGTCACCCGGCTTTTGGAATATATTTTCAAATATTATTGTTGTTTTACAAAGCTCAATACATTGCAGAAATCATTCTTGTTGCCTATCGTTTTGGGGGTGCCATTCTTGCAGTCACATGAAGCACTGAAGGGCCAATTTAAAAAGTAAAGGCAGTCTGATTTATGGTCTTGCCGACATGGCACAGCGTATGTACGGGGTAGCTCCATTTCAGAAGCCTGAGAACACTCAAAGCTATTAGTGTGCTAGCATCAGATATGGTGTACAGTATTACATATTTGCTTTTGCTAGGGCAACTAAGAAGGGTGGATAGAAAGGCAGTTACAACCTGTTTCCACAAAAGACACTCAGATTCATTAGCAATTTCCTCCAAGAGAGCCAAGGCTTTTTCTAGATTACTAGAACATGGGTACCTGGTTATAAATAACAAGAATTCATCTACCAGAAGTCAGTGTTTTACACACCCTGCTTTCCATCAACACTATTAAAAACTGTGTCCCCCAAACCTGCACAAAATTCCTGGAGAGTCTTTACTGGACGCTGTTGCTGTCCCTCTCACCAAGTGCTCTCTATGAACCTGACTCACAGTTCTGGATGCACTGCCTGAGCTAACTTCAGCATGCTTTCCCAACACGAATGGTAACTGCTATGAGGAGTGTTGTACTTACTGAAAACGATATGAAATGCTCTACCTTGACAGCTAATGTTGATATCCTTCTTAAGACCATAGAGAGATGTTCCTTGCTCCCTTTCTTCCAAATCTTACTATCAGACGCAAGCCCACTTGCCACCAAGCAAGTTGTGCCTCACAGTCAGTGCAATCAAGGGAATCTATCACTGAGGCTCAGAAAAGCTGTTTTCCATCGAGATCTGATCCAGCACTAAGCCGTGAGTAGCCCCGTGAAAGTACCAGGGTGTCTTCGAATTTTAGATGTGCCAGCGTTTGTTTTCCTCCCCTCCTTCTTTTTATGTAGTGCCTGATTACTTTAGCCTTGTACTGCTTTGGAGATTGAAGATGTGGAGATGATGTAAGACGTGGAACTAGGCTTTATGCAAAATGAGGCAAAGTTTGACTATGTACAAATCTTCTGAGAATGTTTAGGTATCATTCACACAAAGAGAGGATACGTGTTACATCTTTTTACTGTTTTGATATTTATTTATTTATGAATATATCTCAAAGGCCATTGCAGGCATTACATGAGGGGGGACATCAACATGGGCCACTTAACAAATACGGAAGTTACAAGGAACATACATATTTGGAAGACAAGACTCTATTTTTCGTTCGTTCATCAGTCTTGCTCAAGAAATTGTTCACTGTAGCAATGGTACACAATGTCACGAAAGGAGTGCTCATCTATCGTTCCGCAAGACTCATGAAAAAGGACTAGTGTTGTGTTTCAATCACACGAGCTATAGATCATCCTAAATACAGATGCTGAATTATTTTAAATGTGATAGACGAGCTGTGCGAAGAGGTACCCCCATTTAGGATCTTGGGTTCTTGAAGCCTGTGGCATTTTCTGTGGGAAAGGCTTGCCAGACCCTCTTCACTGCACAGGCTGGGATGACCATGATCTTGTTTTTGCCAAGCTTGTGCCATACTCACCTTGCAAACTGGCGATACGCAGTGTATCTGCATCGTCTACACAGATGTACATAAAATATAGTTTAGGCAAATAGGTAACCGGTTACAGTACAGTGTGTGGTGCAATGTCATTTCTACATGTACCTGAGAGCAACTGCAGTTTACCTGCCCACACCTTGTACATTACTACACATGCTGTGTTCTTTTAGAACCCAACATTGTTTTACTTTTCACTGAATCGACAATCAAGAACACTCAATATCGCTAAAAACCTACGCTAAAACCTTATGCACAGGGCAATACATAAAAACGTGACTCAGGACACAGCACACTGACAATTACAAAATTGCCTATATTGGTTTTCTCCAGTTCAGAGTCGTGCACTGTATAGCCTTTTTATGAGCTGCGCCCTGTACTGGAGTTTTTAACGACTTTATTGCAGGACCAAACCAGTTTTGGGCGCCCAAAATTTTAACATCGTTCGACAAGGACACATGTGACTTACTTGTGAATATAGTCGCTCATAGGTTCGCGCTGCCCACGGAGTTCAATATGCGACCTTCAGGACAGTCATATTGAAGAATAGAAGTTGGAAATCTTTGTGGGTTGTAATGCACTCATACTGCAGTCATTCGGCAGTGTTTTCGAGCTCCTTGCAGCACAAGCATTCGATCTCCTTCGGCATTATGACACACCAGCCATACCGGCACCATGAACAGCAAGTGCGCATTAGATATCAGAACACGAAATTTCTGAGAACGTTTACATGTTCGATCACAGTGTACGTTAAATAGCTCATCGCTTACCTGAAGGCAGGCGACTCATGCTGTTTGCTTCATCTGTGACTGATGTTCGTAGAGCTCTAACTTCGTCTCGCATTCGCGGCATCGGCGACGTTTCGAAAGCCTACCGAGCTGTTCAGCACGCAGAATTTTCTTCTCGATCGCGGAAAGGTCAGAAAGAAGTTCCGGGCTCGAAGTCTCCGCATTTCTTCCCTCGACGTCCATATTGAAGATCGCTTTCCGGACGGATGCCGGCGCTCTCACAAACTCACTAACAACAGAACTTCCGGTCCGGGCGCCCAATGAAACGTGGCCCTCGTGATTTCGTCACGCGCACGGAAATTGGCGGATGTCCACTGCAAAGAGGCTAGATTTCGGCCCCGATTGCGCGAGTTGAGGGGGAAAAGCGAAGCCGGTTTTCAGCTCCCCGTTTGGCAAACTTTGCCTCCGTGCGCAGCCAAAATGTTTCGCAGCCAAAATATTTCGCCATATTATACCTTCGTAATAGATGCAAACGAAAGATTTGTCGAACTTCTGGTCAGAGTCCCTTTAATTAACTTCTTGATTATAAAAGCTACGAAGTGAGCTACAAAGAGAACATCTGTTCCTTTCGGTGACCTGATATCGTAGCCGTTTTCAGAACTAAAATCCGTTCCGTATATCGTCCGCAAAAAAATAGTGAAGGAACACCATTTTCTTTATTTTGTTCATTGCGCACCTTCGGAGCCCGTCTTTCCTTCACCCCCAATGTGAGAGGGGCAAAGAGCACAATGACGCCTGTTGCGTCCTGGAAACAGATTACCAGAAAATGCAACCCAAGATTCCAATAGCGGCCGTTCCAATAGCGTCGCCAGATACACGTGTTTTTTTGTTTTGTTTCCGCAAGTTAAGGGGGTGCAACACCCTCCGCGTTTCGTCAATTCCGCTCAATAGATGGAGCACAGGACGATCTGTGGCGACCACCTACCGTCGACGACGACGAGGTCTATGGCAACAGCGGGCACGCGCTACGCGCCCGAATAAACAGTTGACCTCTGGGCTTCCTCCTGTGTGGCTGCCTGCTAGCTAGTTCCCACAGTTGGTGACCCGAACATTCGAACACCTCGGACTATTCGGCCTTCTTACCACCCTAAATTCTCCATCTTCTGCACCAAGCTTCCCAGGCCCACTCAACGTCATTCCCAGGAGGAAGCTGCCTTTTCCACTCGGCAACAGAGGTCACTCAACGCACGGCAAACCACCACCATGCGCCAATTCCACCTTCGGCCGCCATCGCCGTCAGCACCGCGTCCTCAGGTCAGCTTGGATGGTTCGCACGAACGTCACCTCGTTACCACCGCATTACCATCACCTGCCGGCCGTGACACCAGAGCCTCGTGCTCGCCGAGCGGTCGCGCTCGTCATGGCAGCCGACGTCACCCTCTCTGCAGCCGACGTCTCGGCAGCTCATCAGCGCGGCGAACAACGCCACACACGCGCAGCCAACACGGCTTTCAATCTCTCTACAACCAACTTGTCAACCTCTCTTCACGGCCCCGCAAATCTGTCTTCACGGCCTCGCAAACCTTCTGGCGCACATCGCCAAGCCCTTCCAAAGCGACTCAAAGCCACTCACGCGACTCAAAGCGATTCAAGCGACTCAAAGCGACTCCTTCAGCACCGCACCTGCCTCCCATCATCGCATCACCCATCTGCGTTCCATCCCATGCTCCTGCTACTGCTGCAACCTGCAACCACAGCTCCCGCTGTCTCTGGGCGGGGGAGTACCTGTGGCGACCACCTACCGTCGACGACGACGAGGTCTATGGCAACAGCGGGCACGCGCTACGCGCCCGAATAAACAGTTGACCTCTGGGCTTCCTCCTGTGTGGCTGCCTGCTAGCTAGTTCCCACAGATCTAATTGATTACCTAGCGTTCACTGCAGAGGCTCCTGGTACTACGGCGGCAGACGGTTACGCGTTACATTACGCGACTGATCCACCATATCAGCGGAAAGGATTACAAGGCACTCTTTTCCTCTTGCTTTGTTCTTTTACCTTCGACCTCTAGCTTGCCTTTATCACCTCGAGAACAGCGTCCGCGTGTTATCTGTTATTTGTGCGTGTGGTAGCAGACGGATCGACAACTTCATTCAACAGAACCTCGCGAACACAACAAATGTTTCGAACACTCGTTGTGGAACCGCGGAGAAGCAAAAAAGAAGAAAGAACAGTAGCCTGATTGCGCAGACCTTCTTCATTAATTTGAAAAACAGTTGCTGGCCTATTGAGAAAGCAATTTAGTGGCATGGCTTGCGGGTGCTCCAATGACATGAAATTCATGGCAAGCTCACATGTGCTTCTGGGTATTTGGAATCGTCTGGATCATTCCGTGAACAGCAAAATTACTGCACCATCGTCAGCCCCAGATTATCAGTGCACTGTCCTGTAAAATTATGATGGCCTGTTCTGCGATATCACGGCGCTTTGACACTGGCACATACAATGCTGTATTTTTTGTTCAGTGTGATCGGTAAAGACGAGCCAAGTTGTGTAGTCGGCATTGCGGTCTTACATAGCGTTCATTCTCAGTTTTGAAGGCATCTGACCACCTGAACAGTATGGTTGACAGTGCTGTTGTCGACTCATTTACGCCGACGCCACAAGTTCGACACTCATATTTGTACACAAAGTCTAAAAAGAAGGGAATGAAGCTGCATATGGCAGTTATCTTCACGAGCACAGTGCCAGCGGTACAGTGCTTGTGGTGGATTGTATAGCGTGCGGGGGCGTCGGGCAGGTTGCTGGTCGCCATTCGTGGGCATCAAGGGTAGGCTGACAACCGGATGACTTGATAGCCAGATGCTTTTGTAACGAGGTGGCATGCATCAACAGTTGTGCACTGGAATTTCTAAAGCGAGCTCAGTGCACAAATTGTGACTAATGAGACGCGGACGCTGACCATCTGCCATCGTGCTTGCAACAAGTACCTCCGTTCCCTCACCTGGAGAAGGGCGATCTGGCGTAGGTGAAGTTCTATACCAAGTTCTAGGCCACCTTCTACACCAATGTTTTAACTGTCAGCCAAACTGTTCGCTGTCAGATGTTTTAGTACACAGAATGGAGAACATCGAAATTTTAGAACTGTCATCTGTGGCACATTAGTGTTACCGTCCCTGTAGTATTTTACGCCATGAAAAGAAAACTAAGCAGGCATGTGAACGCTGTGTTATTTCACTGAAACTCACGCATCCCTCATACAGCACGTCCTAATCCACAAGGACAGTTCAAGACAAGGTAACGTTTCAGTGTTGTCTATAACAGAATGCGACTGCCGCACACAAATGGGATTGGGCAATAAGCTGACCAAGTACAGCGTTGTGCAGGATGCGCATATTTCAATTAAGCGGCATACCGACTAAGAAGAGTTCAAATATGTGTAGATAAAAAACGAACATCTAATTATGAGAATCGGAGACACCTGTAGCTGAACTGAGTTTGTTCGCACAAGGGTTCTGAGGGCAGTCTAAAAGATGAATACAAGAGATAAGCTTCCACAATAAACAGTACCCAATGGACACAAGTAGCACCACGGACACACAAACATACATGAATTAAGCTTCCTGTGATAATGATAAGTCAGCTAGGGTGCAGTGTTCCTCTGTGTGACGCTGTCCACGCTCCACGGGAATGTGCTCATATTCGTCATGACACCGCAGGCGGAGCAAAGGCTTCGGCCGCTGGGTCCGATAACTTGGTTGCACTACGAAAACCTCTCCTGCGTGTTGCATTTCTTCTTGTAGTCAGGGTCCCTGATCGGCATACTGCGTGGTATGCGTGGGTCAACAAGCTCTGGATGGAGCTAATCATTATAGAACCGCTCAAAGTATACCCAGCCCCTGTGAATGGCACATTGGATACAGCTACTCTGTTCACGTCCATACGATCTGACATGCTATCTGGTTGGCTCTCACTAGCTGTGACGGCCTTCAGCAAGCACATTTTGCATTGCAGCGCAATTTTGCTCCGCAATCCATTTCTGTTCTCTGACGTTATCTTTATGACAGCAAGTGTGCAGTTGAATGGGCTGTGGATTCTCAGAGCTTGAAATTAGTTGAACAAGTGCATATTGTCCACAATGCTTCGCCCTTCAACAACACAGAGTCCGTTTCCGGACGTTCCTGCAGACACGTCTTGCGTACTGTCCTTCTGCTAGCTCTCGATGAAAGATTGCTTGATTCGTGAGAGTCTGGCTGGATTATCCTTCTCATGTAGAATTTCAGGGCTTGTTCTTTGCGTCTCTTCCGTTTTCCGCAGAAAGGTTTCCTGCTATGCGAAAAACCGTGACTGGCAGGCACAGCACAACCACGGAACGAAGGATTCCGAGATAACGAACGACAACTGCGCGTCCACAATCTATTTATTATCACATGCGAAAAGACAGATTGTAACAATGCATCCGGTTTTTCCCACTTGTGCAGATTTCTGTGGCATGCAGATAGTTGGCACCACCGCGCACAGCCAAAATCCCAGCGGGTCAGCATTCGCTAACCACTGCTCACAAGAATCCGTGTAGCAACTCTATGCTTCGACATAAACAGATTCTTTCGGGACATATTGATTTTAGACATATTTTTCTAGTACTTAATGGGATTAAAATGCTCACGTTAGGTCTATTTATTTTGTGACCACCCAACAAATTTGAAGGAAGCGACAAACGCAATTTCTGACGTCTGCGAAAAAATTTCCAACATAAAAGATGAATTTCTGGCACCATTAGGTACTAGAACCCATTGAGATCTTCAATTCAAGACCTATTTTAATTGAGCAATTCCTTGCGGAGCTCTGCGGTTCGAAAAATGCATGAGGAATGCCATTGGGCCAGGAGGGTGTTGCACCCCTTTAAAGCTCATCTTCGACGCATGAGGCGGCACTGTGGCGGCATCTTCGACTCATGGGGCTCCCTCACCGTCTCACATTGGGGATGAAGGAAAGACGCGTCTCCGAAGATGCGCAATGAAGAAAATAAAGAAAAATGGTGTTCCCTCACGAAATTTTTGCGGACGATCTACCGAACGGATTTTTGCTGTGAAAACGGCTACGATATCACGTCACCGAAAGGAACAGATGTTCTCATTGGGACAACATCGTAGCTTTTATCATCAAAAAGTTAATTAACGATTTTAGGTAATTAATGATGTGACGGTTGAGCAACATATGGCCAAGAACGTCCGCCGGCCAAGAGATGATAGAAGTGAAAACAGCATGTCTATAGCCCTTATAGTTTTTTTACGAAAAATCTGTAAAAAAAAGACACCCTGTCTAGTCAATGCAATATATATACATTACTAAGAAAATGCTGGGATGATTAAATTGTGCATGACGTACCCCTTGTGTGCGGGGTTTGTGCAACCACGCGTCGCCAACTAGTATCGTTGCTCTATGGAGATGAATTTGGACTTGGCACTTCCTGAATGAGTTTGACGGTCCTTAATGGACCATAATGCAGCGTTCAAACGGGGCAAGACAGGGCTTTTTCAAGCAATTTAAGCAACTCGAACCAACGTCTTATAAGCAATTTCGAGAACACATTCACACGTAGCAACTCGGTAGCTCCACTCACAAGCAACCTAACGGCAAACGCAGAATTCGAACCCAACTGATGGTGTCTTTTCTTTCGCTTCTGTATATCATATCCCAGCTAAACGATCACCACTATTTAAAAAAAATGCACCTGCAGGATTTGAACTCGTGAACCCACGATCGAAATCACGCCACGGTATAGGAGGCTATGACCACAGCACGGCATCAGGAGTCACGTGGCAATGCTCCCCTCGCTCATTGAGCGGTGCATGGCCAACAAAAGACCACAAACATGAAAGTCCGAGAACGACTGTTTGTTCATTTCGGCAGGCGCACACCAAAACGAAGCATGATATCGCTTCCCAGTCATGGGAGATTGACATCTTCAAAACGGTGGTGCCTGGTGGTGGTGGTGGTGGTGGTGCATGGATGGAGAACGCCTTGCCCACTAAAACTTCCTCCCAGACCAGATCGAAGGCCCAGCCTTGCTGCCGCTATAGACTCGAGAGCCGTATACCATCATCAATTAATCCTACCGCCGGCTGTGCTCGCTGAGGTTTGACCAGGGTCTTCGGAAGACTTTCCAGACAGATGACGGCACTGTTCCCCTGAAGTCGGCCCATAACGCATACCCTGTTCCCCGCTCCTTCCAGCTGTCCTCTCTCGATCTGTCCACATCTTTACGCCCCCGCTGATTGCTATGCAATTTTTTTGGAGCACCTTATATTTTCCACGCGTAACTATACTACTACAGACTATAAATAAACACAACACTATAACTATAACTACAACACACTATACATGCAACAATTATAAATACAACAGAATACAGAGAACTATAAATACAACAGACATCTCCAAACGATACATGTATGGTGGAGGTGATAAGGAGTGTCTGCGGAAAAGGAACTCAACGGCCAATGATGGCTACAAATGCATTATCGTAACTCCTCATATGAACGGCATCTCGCACCATTTAACCAAGATGAGCAGCAAGTTTCACATAAGAGCGGTGTGTGGAGGCAGGAATACGTTTTCCGGGTTAATCTGGAGCGGCATGTTGAGCAGTGTCTGATGAAACACGTTGACAAGTTTGTCGAGTGTTGCACATGTGTATACGAGATTTCTTTAAACGGGTTGCGACAGGTCATCCCAAGTTACCCAGATAAATGTAAAAGACATCGACATTTGCATCGATGTGAACCTCGATTGAAAGTTTTTCAGCGAGGACGACAATAGAGACGGAGAAAACGAGCAATGCGGATACCGCAACTCATACGGCTATGCCTCTGACATCGCCTTATAGCTGCCAGTGAGAAGTCACACAAGAAGTCACGTGCCTACGGCTGCCAATGCCTGGCTGACGTCTGTACGACACGTAGAAGATATTTATGTTTGCCTCTGTATTCTGACGTGCAGTGCAACGCGTCCATGATTAATGAACATCCATGTAGGAGTCCCGACACCTTTTAGCTGTGGCAGCTTTAAGCTGGGTCAGAGTGGACAACACGTTAATGCTGGCCTCAAGGAACATCGATGAAATGTAAAGGGCTTTAATGGCGACCTTGGCCCCCATGTAAAAGAATGCCGTTGGAGCGCAGGGTAGAAGGAATGGAGCACGGTAGTAGCTTATAAGCAGGAGGGGAGAAGCTGCTCATAAGCACCAAACGTCCAGAACACCCGAATGCTCATATGCACCGAAAGGCGGTCGACCACAAAGGACGCGTCTTCCTCTCCCGCATTTGGAACAACGCCTTAGGGTGAGAAAGGCAGGGTGAATGGAGTGAGTGAGAACTTGAACTGGAGAATCACAGCAAAAATATTGAAGTAAAAATGGTAGGGATTGACGCGAACTAAGCTCAAAATAGAATATGGTTTTGTGTCATTGAGAAAAGAGAGAACGCCAAACAAACAGGCCCCAAACAATTTTGAAGGAGATATATCTGAATCCTTGCATTTGCGTAAGCATCCTGTTTTCTGATCACACCACCAGTGTTGCACCAGATGCTCAAAGAAGCTTCAGCACAATGAAACTGATCGACCAAAAACATCCTGCGCTCAACCATAAGGGAGTCAGCCGAAAGGAAGATTATCATATATCTGGACTATGACGCATTGATTAACCAACTTGCGAAGAACAAGGTTCGAAAGAAGGGATTTGCGTAAATATTCACTGTAGGCCTATGTATGCATAATATGAACCCTACATAAATATCGTACTCCAGCTTCTGCATTGCAAGTGAGCCCGGACACATGTGCGGAGGGGGCCACGTTCTTTGTTGCTACAGCCCTGGCAGCTGAGTGCCTTTGGCGCTACAATCAAGTCTTTTGTCCAAGGCTGCCTCCATGTATATGAAAATAATGCTCAAATTTAAATCGATAAATCAGAAGGCGTTCTGGCTACTTACAAGCGAACCAAGCTGTTACATAAACTTCAAACTGACACATTAAGCTGCCTTTGTAGTCTCCACTCATTCCACGTTTCTCACACTCTGACCTTGGTCCAAATGCGGGAGAAGAAGACCCGGCCTTTGTGGTCTCCCGGCTTTCGGTGCATATGAGCATTCGCATGTTCTGGACTTTTGGTGCTTATGAGCAGCTTCTCCCCTCCTGCTCATTTCCACCAAACGCTCAAAGCCACCAACATTTTTTCGGTGCATATGAGCTTTTGGAGGTTTTGAGCGTTTAAGGTTATAATCATTTGGTACATATGAGCCACAACCGGGGAGCACAGATAAGATTATGCTCAGGCAAAATAATTTAAAGAGGAGAACCACACACATACGCACAAGGAGAACCGACTGTCATTTGTCACTAAAGCTGTTGTTGAAAGCGTGCAATGTGCGTCTCATCCCGGATTGATCACTTCATTACACTTCATTAGACGCGCTTGTATTAGTATGGTAGCATTCGAATGCCCGCATCTGCATCGTGGTAACCACACCTAGCATACACATCCGGTGTTATCCTTCACTACGCACTCCTAGCCGCCAGCGAGCTGTATACGCGCATAGTTCCCGTGGCATCAGAGACCAGGAATTTCTCAGGAATAACTGTGTTAGTTGCGGTGTGATGGTTGAAACCAGCACCAAGCACAATACATAACATTGTCGTCTACATAGGCACTAATTACTGGGCACATGGGGAAGGAGGAGAGAGAACAATGGATATATCGCGAAAGAAATCCCAGCAACGCCTACGATATTATACGATCAGGGTACACTGTTATTCAAAAAGGTGTTCTCATAGAGTGAAAGAGGTTTCCCCATCATGAAAGATGGAAGTCACTGAAAAGGTTAGCCAGGCTGTAGGACTCGAACCCACATCTTCTGGATTAGCGGTCGAGGGCTTTACCCATTCAGCCAAGCAAACACACCTCCCCAGCGACTTCCAAGGGTACGTCATCTGAAGGGGTAAATCAACCACTCTATCTTACTCATCCCCCCCTTTCACTCCTACATTTTTCTCACTCATACACACATTCATACGACGAAATCGACGCAAGCGGCATCTATTGAACAAGAGACAATTGATGTTCCGGGGCTCATTTCTTCTCTTTACGTCAGACTTACACCTCACAAGAGGAGAAAATATGATCATCTACCCTTTCGTTTCAGAGGAACGCGTATAAGAGGTGCACGAACCTTGCGGAGAAGCAGCAACGGCAACGCGTGCCATCTTACTCCTCCTTCCTTTCCCTCCTCCACCGCTCCGCCGCCGCGCACTTTCATCCGCGCATGTAGGGCGCATAGTTCCCAATATATTTAAACGTTTCACACATTAAGTATCAAATATACATTTTCGTAATGATGTAAAACAGCCAACGCAAGCTAATTATTTGTGGACATGTTTGATTCTGCCGCACCCTTTCACGTCGGCAAGGAGCACAGGGGCGACACAAACCCGGCATTGTTGTAACTACCCTCAAGCGGGTGCCTTTAGCAGAACTGCCATCTTGCCCTGGTCGCACATCATAGAGAACGTCATTTTGAGGTCATGTGACTTTGTTTACATGTCGCTCTGCCCCTTACGGACTATCTCCGTCTTCATAAAGCCAAGACATAAACATATTTTGCCAGCGTAAACAATGCGGGGCTTCTTCCGCAACATGGTAGCCCATGAAGAAGACCGAGAGGTTAGGTCTTCTGTGTCCGTGTCTCTCGGTCTTCTTCATGGATCTATACCAGCTAGCCTGCACCCTTTCCCTTGTTTCTTTGGTAGCCCATTTCTACTTAGTTTAAGTGGTTTAAGTACATCGCATCGGCTCAGTGAGTCTTAACGCGAGGTCTTCATCACATCTTTGGAAGTCTTCAACAGTACGAGGTCTTATGTGAAAAACTGCGGGTTTTACTGTGAGATTACCGGATGAAAATAAGTACCGTGATCGAAAAGGTATCCAAAACGTCGCACAGAAACAACAACCGCATTGTTTCACCACCGATCTACTAGGGCGCCGCCATCTTTAAGGTCACGTGTGCTTTGACATTTGCTGTGACGTCGACCGGGACCTGTCCATGATTCATGGCGTTCGCCCAGCACGTTTTCGTCTACGGAGCAATACATTGGATGCCATCCCTGTGGTCTGGAGTGTGGCGAACGCAGGTTGATTTTCAGTCGTTCGCAAAGGTCGTGAGAGGTGTTCTTGAATACGGTAAGGCTTAACAAAACCGTTTTATGCTCATAACCTTTGTTGGATGGAGTTAATTCAGTGAATTATTTATCATATTCAGGTTAAGGCGTATGGTTGAAACACAGTGTGATTCTGTTGTAAGTGCTGGCAGTTCAGACCAGCGACAGGGAACCAGAGAACAACGTTTATTCTACTGTCCCGCGCAGAATGACAGTGGGACCGTGCTAGATGCACGTAACTTGTCGTGTTTTTTTTTTTTTATTTGTCCAAAGATTCAAACACAGTGTCACTGTGATTGAAACATAGGTAAGGTTATATGTTGCTTTACAGGCCTTACATTCTGTTTGTGGTGAGTCGCTTACGACGTGCGTTTGTCCATTTGGCAGTTTTGATTGACTGCTTGACGTTTGCACGCTGGAAAAGATATACTTTCAACGAAATTGTGCAGTGAAGCGTCATGGTATTAATGTGTCAGAACTTACAGTGCTTCTGTAGGTACTGTGACTTTCCCGATTTGCATTTCCTTTTGCTGTGTGTGGTGGTCGATACTGGACATGTCAATGCTAATGCCCAAACCGGTTCGATTCGAATTTGCACATATGTACTATTTTAGTCTTTGTACCTGTCCCGCGCGTCTATGGCTAATAAACGCGTGTAACAGTTCACATTCGTTGTTCTGTGGTGCCAAACTGACGTCTCGTTCGGTATTTCGTATTTCACTCCTCACTTGGTATATCATGTGGGCTACAGTACTCTATCGAATGAGTATATCTACTACAGCCCAGAAGGAATGCTAACTACTTCTAGAAGTGGTAAAAAACTCGCATCTCTGGAGGGTTTTCGCTATGGGACAACATCTACATCTTTTTTGATAACAGCGTACACTGTTATATAAAAAGGTACACATTAACCCCTCCATGAGTTTTTTTTTATTTTTTTTACCACCACAGACCAGCGAATGTGAACTGTTACAAACATTTATTAGCCATACAGACGCGAAACAGGTACGAAGAGAGAAATAGTACATACGTCCAAAATCGAATCCAAACCGGCTTGGCCATCAATATTGGAGTGTCCACTATCGACCACCACACACAACAAACAGCAATGCAAATCGGGAAAGTCAAAGTACCTAGAGAAACACTGCAAGTTCTGACACATTAATACGATGACGCCTCTGCGGACAATTCCGTTGAAAGCATGTCTTTTCCAGCGTCCAATATGCACGATAAAACTGCAAAACAAGCAGACGTACCTCGTAGGCGACACACCACGAGCACAGTGTAAGGACCTGTGGCCTCACCTGTGTTTCAATCGCAGTAACACGCCTCATTACCAGTCAAGCGGGTATGAAACCTAAAAATGATACATAATTTGAAACGCCGTACCGTACTCAAGAACGTCTCCTACGGCCGTAGGCGGACCTATACTAGCGAATGCATTCAGTTCGAGGGATCCTTCCCTGATAACTCACGCGTACACGTAGCTTCACACGTACGATCATCAACGTCTCAGACGCAGTGAAATCTTTGCGAACGACGGAACACAAACCTGCGTTCCTCACACTCCAGACTGACGTCACGAAGGCCAGACGGTCACGTAAGAGTATACCACAGTGCGGCAGAATCAAACATGTCCACAAATAATTTGCTTGCGTTGGTGACGACTGACGAGGGACAGTTCACCTATTTTCGTTGCACCCTCTTCCATAGATTTTTTCCCACCTTGCCTCCGCAACTATCACCCATCACACGCTCGAGTGTCATTTTCCCTCGTCTCGATCACACTAACAAGGTCACCCGGTTCCACTGTATTACTAACGCGTTCTCTAAATCATTTTTTGCGTCACTACCATTGATTGGAACAAGCTCCCGTCATCAATCGCAACCACTTCACTTCAATATCAGTGTTAGTTTTGTTCTTTTTCTGGGTTATCGCTCTGTATACTTGCTTGTATATGTTCTTATTCTGTTATTTCAAGATTTATTTTCCTGTTTCCTATTTTCCTTTGTTTTCGTTGTTAATGTATTGTCAATGTTCCCATCCCCCATGTAATGTCCT
The DNA here is from genome assembly GCF_037126465.1 of Ornithodoros turicata. Classification (NCBI taxonomy): domain Eukaryota; kingdom Metazoa; phylum Arthropoda; class Arachnida; order Ixodida; family Argasidae; genus Ornithodoros; species Ornithodoros turicata. Next base: position 821,131 of record NW_026999378.1, on the reverse strand, counting down.
CCGGACCCTTGTTTTTTTTTTAGATAAATAAATAAATACATAAATATTTTATATCACGGAAATGTAAGAGATTCAATGTATGAAACGTTTAAAAATATTGGGATCGATCCGCTCTACATGCGCGGATGAAAGTGCACGACGGCGGAGCGGTCGAGGAGAAAAGGTGTAACAAGAAAGGAGACGGCTTTTTCACTCCTTGAGAACTGTACCTTTTCGAATAACAGTGTATGCTTGGAAACACGTTGTTCGATGCAATTCTTGCGAAATAAAAGGAAGGCCTTGAATGTTCTTCCCGCATTTCTCTCCCTCTGCATTCGAAAGAACGTGCTACGCTCTCTAAGGCCCAGCTTAGAGGCGCTGATTACACTCATTTGATGACAATACCTGGTTGACGAAAACGAAGCATACTATGTCTCACAATTACCGACTTTCCTTTCTATTGATATTTTGTTGCTACTACTACTTTACTCGTTCACAGTACTATGCATAAATTCTGGATTTGTCGCTGTTCATGTTGATGTGCATACACGGAGAAGCTATTATGGTAATATGATCAGTTTTCCTCGTGACGCAATTACATTTGGAATGTGGGCGTGGTTTTCGTGTTGAAAATGCATCGCAAAGGGCAACTACGCTCTCCGTTAGGCAGCAGATCTACTACTTACATGCACTAGTCTACATGCAACAGATAATGACAATGTTAAATAATAATGTTTATGTGGTATAGTGACTGGACCAGAAGCAGCAGCCCCCAGTGCTAGCTGCAGGATTGTGCGCGTGCCACGCACTTTTTCCGCTGCAATCTGGTCGGAATATTAAAGTATCACTACCGTTCTTAGAATACTTGACACTGGCGACTTGATACGTCGTCCGAAAAAAATGTACATGTGCTGCAGCGTCCATTCGAACCTAAGCCATCAGAGTTGCTCAGCCGCTCCATCAACAACCACGCAACCAACGCAATCAATAGCCACGGGAATCGCTGTGGTCCACGTTATCCTCTGCTTACCGACCAGAACTTACAGCAGCAACATCAACGGTAGCACCAGTCACGCGAAGCGACGATGTTTCGGAACAGACTGCAGGACTAGTATCCAGAAGATACGAAGGCGGAAAAATAGGCGATGTCAAGTTGCCGGTGGTGAGTAAATCAGAGTGAACGGTAGGAGCAACTTATTTATTTACACACGGTAACGAGACTTTAGTGCACAAGACTGCACTTCTTCAGATTACCTAGTATCCAGTATCCAGTGAGGCACACACACGTGTCACGACTGCCCTAAGTCATGCTTCGGGACCGTTTCGTTTGTGGCGTTCGGGATGTCAATTTGAAACAGCGTCCCCTGGCGAAAGCGGATAAACCGTGCTTTGCGTTTGGCCTCAGCCAGCGAATCAGCGGCAAACCAGCGAACATCGATTCAAGCTTCCAAACCTACAGAGGAGGTGTATGGGAGCAACGAGGCAAGAAATGTTTCCACTGCACTCGAGATCACCGCCCCTCAGACTTGCCCACATAAGAATGCTGTCCGCCGCTTTTGCAAAAAAGGACATGTCGAAAAGGCTTGTTTCAAAAAGGGAAAGACAACGAAACAGGGCAGAAAAGAGGAGGAGCACTACACATTGGAATCGCACACCAATGAAAACAGCTTGAAATATATATGAACTTGTTCTCAGTCAACTCAGTACGCCAAGAGTCCGTACAACGATGCCACGCGCACGTGCCACTGAATAAACGATGGAAGTCGACTGTACATCAGTGAATGTGCATTCAAGAAATTATGGACACGAAATGCTCAGATTCTGGACACGGCACATTTCAACACTTGGACCGGAGAGTCCCTCGATCTCAAAGTGGTAACAGTTCGTCATAAAAGCAAGCCCGCAAGACTTCCTCTCTTTTTGACACTGGGGCAAAGTTTTGGCCGGAACTGGTTCCAAGCATTGAGAATCAGCGTATCTGGGATCTACCATAGTTCTATGACCTTGGATGACGTTATTGCTCGTCACACCTGACTATTTGCGTCTGAGCTACGAGGCCACTATGCGAAGAACTGCATATTGATCTCCAGCAAGAAGTGAAACCGAAGTTTTTGAAATGTCGGCCTGTTCCCTTTGCACTACGGCAGAAAGTATACGCATCTTAGAGCATGTACAGTCGTCGGCGTGGGCAACACCAGTAGTAATCGCTCGTATAAGGACAGGTCACTACGGCTTTTCGTTGATTATCGATCAACAGTAAAGCGCAGTCAAAGTGCATATCCACTTCCAGCAGCGGCTGAACTACTTGCGACCATTCGCGGAGCCAAAGTGTTTTCACGGACTGACCTCAAGCAAGTTCATCAGCAGCTTAGAGTGGTCTACGAGAGCGCGGAGGTGCTCACCATTAACACTATCAAGGGCATACACAGGGTTAAACGCCGTTTGGTGTTTCAGTAGCACAACTTGTGTTCCAGAGATTTATGGACACGCTCTCTGCAGGCCTAGATGGTACTAGCGCATACCTTGACGACATTATCGTCTCAGGAGCAGACCCCAAGGATCAGGATCACTATCGAGTTCCTAGGATACCATGCGGATGAATCTGGCATAAGCCCAACTCAGCTTAAGGTAAAGGCCGTGCTAAACGTTCTTGAACCTCGCGGGAAGAAAGAGTTAGAGTCATTCCTGGGGATGCTCAGTTTTTATGCCAAGTTCATTCCTAGAAGAGCATCAATAGCGGAGCCACTCTACCGACTGTTTGTGAGGTGGGAATCGCCGCAACGAACTGCCTGGTTTCGTCAGAGGTTTTCGCGCATTGATGACACACGGCACACTCGCAAACACGACAGAACACCGACGGCACACATAGAACCGCAAGGCGTAACGAAGTACGTGATTCGTTTTATTTAGACACTTACTTTTGCGTTCAACGTGTGTTGATCATCGATGGTGGAGAATGAAAAACCATGCCAAGAAGCGGCGTACAGTCCATCGTCACTGGAATAACTCGCCTTTGTGCTCACCGGGCACCACTACAGCAAAGGAAGAAGAAAAAGAAAACTGAAAAGCGTAAATGCGGAGCAGGGCCTCGATCTTGAGCTGCGCATAGCGATCGTTATAGCTATTATTTGAAATTGCCGCGCCGCCACGTCACGGAACGTCACTGAAACGCAATGAAGCTCCGCCCTCTCGTAGCGCGCGATATTTCACCGGAGATAGCGCGCGTTAAGCGCGTAGCGATCGTTATATTTTAACGCAAACCTTTGGCTCGCGTTATGTGGTAACGCAAATATGGCTGACGTCGTTAGTGTGATTGCAGCTGCTCTTGTTGCTAGAAGCTTCAGACGGGAGCGAGTTTTTCGCTCGCCCGAGGATGCTTTCGCATACGACGAACAACAATTTCGAGACTTGTTCCGTCTTCCGAAAGACGCCGTACGTGCGCTGTGTGATGAGCTGCGCGACATTCTCAGTCCGAGGACTGCGAGGAGAACAGCGCTTTCTGTGGAAGCTAAGGTACGCAAGGGCCTATCGTCACAGACAGTAAAATGTGCTGTAATTATGTTTTCCAGGTGCTGACCGCACTGCGGTTCTACGCAACAGGGAGCTATCAAAGATGTGTCGGGCAGGAGGTCACTATTTCTATTGCACAATCTTGTGTCAGTGACTGCATCAGCAGTGTCAGTAAGGCGATATGCGACCTCCTGCTGACGCGGTATTGTAGTTTCCCGCGGACCGCGGAGGAACTGACGCACTTGAAGATGGGCTTCACCTCAGGATCGGGAATGCGAGCCTGCATAGGAGCCATAGACTGCACGCACGTTGCCATAATTGGCCCGTCAGAGCCAACCTACAGAGAATGTGTGTATGTCAACAGGAAGGGGTACCACTCCCTGAATGTGCAGATGGCATGTATCTTCAGTCCCAATTTGATAGTTTTGTTAGATTAGTTGTCCAAATGTGTTAAACAGCTCAAACAGGGGATAAGGAAGGCCTTTGAGAAACTATGAAAGCGCACGATTAGCCTATTGCTTTTCAACACAATATATTTTCATAGATTTATTCAGTGGTGGTACATTCCCCACTCCTCAAGAAAATCAGAACCACAACGTTACTGATTCTGTTTTTGGTCACAATAAGTACAATTTCTTTCTGTTCTATAGGTATGTGATACAGAGCTGTTCATACTCAATGTGAACGCAAGGTATCCTGGGAGTTCCCATGACTCTTTTATTTGGAGGCATTCCCTTCTTCGTGACCTTTTCATAGGGGGCCATATCACAAATGACGAAGGTGGCTGGCTAGTTGGTGAGTCATCAATCGGCTGACAGTAAAATTATTGATAGAAACATCATAGTGCAAGATGAAGCCATATAGGGAGTTTCCACCTACGTCACATTGTGACGCGGCAGTGACATGGCATGCTTGTAAGCTCCTCCCAGTAGTGGTCACTTTTTGTGCTAGCGGCATTGAAAGATGACAAACTGCGCTCCGCGACCATACTTTTCATAAAAGGAAATGTGAGAACGACAATAACAATGTGTCTTTGGGACAAAAAGAAGGGTACGGACGCGAACGGATTTCAAAACAACATCAAAGGCTTCGTTTTCGAGCAAATGCTAGATAAACTCGGCAGCTACGCCGAAAAAGTGACCACCACCATAGCGGCCAAATGGGTTCGTTTGACGTCATGTGAGAACACCCTATATGTGTGTGTACAAATTGTGTGCAATACATTTTGCTTTTCATTTGTATGTGTTGGCATATTTTTTCCTTTTTTTGCATTTGGTATCCCTCAGTACCCCAATTTCCTAGAAGGGCTCATGTATATGTCATGAAAATATTTGGCCTTTCTTTTGCTCTCAAGGTATTCGATGGCAGATAACTAAATGTACTACTCAATGTAGCGTGGTTGCACGCTATCCTAGTATTCATGGACCAAAATGAAATCTTGTATGGTACCGCAGCCTTGAAACGCAGAAGTTTTCCTGGATGGACCATTCTGAAACTCCAACAAATGCAAAGAGCGTACTAGATTTTAATGCCCATTTTCCCTGCTTTAGTGTATTGAAGGCCTAAATGCCACCCCATTTCCATAGTTTTTAGTGCCAAAAATTTAAGGCCTAACTAATAATGCCAGATAATATAGTGATTTTAGTGTACACAACAAAGCAATAAATATGGCAAGCAAGCTGTTGAAATACATAATAAAGCATTGATAATGTCCATATACAAGAACGTAGACATGCTGTCCAATATCACGTGTCCTATCCTTAGTGAGGTTCTTCAGTCGTTCATGGGTACCTGGAAAATATAAGTAAAATGAATCTGTAATTTCAGGTGACAGTGGGTACCCGCTTGAACCATGGCTTCTCACTCCAATTCTTGGCGAACAACAGTCTCCTCAAGAGGAGATGTTCAACATGGCACATGCACGTGCAAGAATTTTTATTGAGAGGTGTTTTGGGGTGCTAAAGTCAAGGTTTCGATGCCTTCTGCGCTTTAGAGCACTTCATTATAGCCCCACCAAAGCAGCATATATTGTCAATGCTTGTGCAGTCCTTCACAATATATGCAAGCTGTACCATGTTCCAGACCCTGACTCTGAACCTGTGGAAGATATGCCACTGGAAAACATGCAGGGCCTTATGAGTGGGCACATGCTCGACGGAAGTGATGTAAGGGCTCGTGGGGCAGCGGTGAGGCATTATGTTGTGCAGTACCTTGCACAAAGGTGACATTTCTGTGCAATACATGTGTGTGTGTGTGTTTGTGGTGTATGCCTACATTTTCTTTTCATTCCAATATGACACATCTAAGGTTACTTAGAAATTACAGATATACTTTCATGCTTCTGTGTTTGGTGGAATAGAAAGGAACCCATGAAGCATAATGCTGGTATTAAGAGGAACCTCACCTTAATGTGCATCGCCTATGTCTTGTTCCAAAAAGGCAGAGGCAATAACAGACAGACTATTTGAAATGTCTGTTAATGCCCCTGCAATCTGGTGCAGCACTGTCTGGTTCTCCTGTTGCTGGTCCCTCATTTCTTTCATTAGGTTCACCAGCTCATCATGAGCTGAAGGCCTCGTAGAAGGTGGAGGCACTTGAAGAAAGAAAGTGTATGTTAGGGTGCAGATAATGGTAACTGAGAGACTAAACATTACTGTGCCTGTTAAGGTCTACAGCGCACAGATCTGCGAGCTTGGCACGATGGAAATGAATGATAGCATAATCAGTGTAGGACATTTGAAATTATGTTGTCTGACCGAAGTTTGCTGCAAAGCTGTAATATAAAACAGGTATATTATCATTATATCATGTTTTTATGACAAAGCATGATTTCAGCCGTTATAGAACAAATTTTTCTAAGAAGAACGTGTTTTTTTTTTAATCTGATGAGTTGCAATATGCAAGTCAATTTAGGTACCAGATTTAAACAGATATACTGGGCTACCTTTAAGTCAATCCCCTGGGAACCAACTTTTTTTCTCCCCTCTCGCTGTCTGAATTAAGAGAAGCTCAAATCGTGAGAGAGTGATCAAACACTGCAATAAAAAATAAATAATGCAATAAGGACATATTTGGGCATCAGGAACTGCTGTCGTATGTGCTCTAGATCAGCCACATTGAGGTATCAGAGTTTCAACTAATGACAGTCTACTGTTATTTTAAACACTCAGACACTGAATTGTGATATAGTAATAAGTAACACATGAACAGCGAAATTGATAACCTACCTCGTCGTGTTCTGCGACCCATTGGAGGCAAGAATGTGCGGGGACGAGGCAGCGGAGGTGGTGAACCCACTGTCCTTTCAGTCTCCTCTGCTTTCCTCTGCTCCATCCTGAAGGGACTCCGCTGCAGTTGCAGCCTCACTCTGCAGGTTTAGTGGCACCAAATGTGCCTGCGATGGGCCAGGTAGAACCTTGAGAGAATAATAAGAATAACTGGGGTTTACGTCGCAAGAGACAAAGTAAAATGAAACTACATCTCCCGCATTACAAAATGTTCCAATGTTCAACCGTAGAAGTGAACTAAGCACAACGGTATAGAGATTTTAGTGCTTCTTACCTCACTTTCCTGAATTAGTGGGTCACCACTTACTGCGTGGATCCCAATAAGGGCAGCTAGCCTCTTCTCCAGAGGGGTCATCTCAGGAGCAGTCTTTTCTCCCCCTCCAGTTCGCTGCAGGTCTCTCCTACTGCCAGCAGCTTTCTCTTTTACCTTACACCTCCAATCTGACCAGACCTGAGATACAATTTGTTAATCTTGTTGTACACACACTTGTAGAGAAATTACCAGACACCCTTCAATACTCACCTTTTTCCATTTATCTGCTGTTTTTGCAGGGCCTGCTGCATTTAATTTTTCACACAAAAATTTCCAATGCTCCTCCCTTATTTGTATAGTAAAATTTGGCGTCAGTTTATTGTCGAGTAGAAGGGGGTTTTCTTCCATATGAGTAAGCAATATATCATATTGTTCTCGGGATGTTTTCTGACTCCTCGCTCGACTGCCTATTACACAAAATCGCTGTGGACGAGTTAGAACAAGTGACGCGTGGATCGAACACGACAGATTTGCAGGTGCACGGTCAGTCGTCTGCAATGAAGGAATACCAAAGCAGACGACAGACACCGGACATAAAGGAACGTTTGCAAATGTAAATTTGTTGCAGGCAGTTAATATTGGCTCTCCCACACAAATGACTTGTCACCACATTTATTATCCTGAACCTTTAGATGAAACATAAACACGTTGGTACAGAGGTACGAAGCAGACGACAGTTTTGCACCCAGTGACGAGCCTACGTCGCTCGTAGTTCGTCGATGAAACACCGTATCTTCAGTGGGTTCAAACATTACACAAACCGGAAGGTGATTACATTTACCAGTGACTGCATGCGCTCTGAGACTTACAGACATCAACACATCAGCAAATAGCGAGAGCACACACCTTGCAGCGGGCTATGCGAAACCCGTACGCGATCGGAGACCACTTCGTCACACCACCATACACGATTACCACCAATTCCAGTCATCATAATTACAAAGTATGTTCTCAACGAGCAACGAAGACGTACTGTGATGACGCACATCACCGCTGCACACCACATTTTGACGGTATTGACACCGGCAGTTGACATGTCCACAGCACAGCAAAGCGCAGCACACTACTTCGCAAACAGGTTTATACAACTCTCCGGTACAAGGCCACCATCACTCTCCCTGCACAAACATTTATGTGGTCTCGTGAAACTATTTCGTGGTCTTCTAAAGGTAGAGCTATAGCCACCGAGCAATAACTCCGTAACTTGACGCGCTGCCATTTTGTTTGGCACATAACACGAACGTAAACAAACGCAACGGCGGCAGCGATTCGCCGGACGCTAATACTCTCGCGACCAGCGCCATTCTTGCTGGCTGGAGGGGATGGGAGGAGCCGCGTTACGGATAGCGCACGTTATGAAGAAATTTAACGCAACGCGCGTTACGAGGACCCGATAACGCTCGCTAAATGTGGGCGGAGCTTGAGAATAGCGAAAAGTTCAAGATCGAGCCCCAGAGCAGTGGATGCACAAAGTGGAGTGGAGTGGAGTGAAAAGGCCTAATTAAAGGCCTAAAGCCAGGTAGCTGGTTTTCCCACTAGCCAGCAGGGTTGCGTTATGGAAATTATATTCACAGATGCCTTTTTTGCATCCTGTCACAGAAGCGTATCTGAGTACAACTAATGAAGGAATAGAATAGGATACAGTTGAAGGATAAGTTGAATAGGATACAGAAATACAAGAAGTAAAAAAGGGTGTTTAATCAAAATAAGTGTTATAAATGCTAGGGGCTACGTCTACGTACGGCGGAAGCTCCGCCTCCGTCCGATTTCTAAAACTCGCCGTAACGTAGACGTCACCCCTAGAAATTTTTAATATACATTTTCTTACTTCCTCTGCATCCCATTTCTCTTCAGCTTCACCATATAGCTTTTCGAGTATTAATTGTAGTAGAATTTTTAATATGCTCGACATAATACAGATGCGAATGCAGTTGTACGGTACAGTCTTTCTGACCTTGAATTAACTGTCCTTCCTCGTGCTATTGCCTTGCGCAACGTGCCAAAAAATTATATCTGCCATTTGTATTCAGCGTGAGAGCCGCGAGGTTATAGCAAGGGAAAAAAAAAGATACGAGGCACAAAAGTGGACTCCGGCAAATCTCCGGCAGTGCCAACACTGCCAGCACTGTTGCTAAATTGTTGAGCTAAATTGGTGTCTTTTGCATTCCACTCTGAGCGAAGTGCGGCTGGCATGTGTGGAGGCATGGAGGTCCTACACTTCTACGTGCGTGCACGTCTACATGCAAGAAATGACCTTGGCGGATAAAGATCCTACACTCTACGAAATTTCTCTGTTATTTTACGGAAAAAGTACAGGAAAACATAACCCAGACGCCGTCCGTAAAATAACAGAAAAGCGGTATAAGTCCTTACAGCATTAGTCTGTAAAAATAACGGAAACTGCGTTATATATGCAAATTGCTTTACAATCGTTATTGCAATTACCCATTATGTTATCACCACTATTGTTTTTCATATTTTCTTTTAATAGTTCTATGCAACTAGAATCGTGTACATCACCTCCCAACCCCCAAATAAATTGCACTTAATTTTCTGGCTGTATGTTATTTGCCGTTCGCATGAGGGGGAACCTATGGAGAGAACAGACGGATGAGGCCAGGCAACACTCCGCACATATACATACAATATCTTTTATTGTGATTCTGTGCATACATTGAAAATGCAGACAAAGAAAATACCGAACAGCTAGCTGTGTACCACAGTATGTATATGGAAATATTATGTCCTAGAAAAAAAAGCAAAAGCAGGCATACAGGTGCATACAGAATGAGTGTGGACCACGGACTGACACTATGCTGTCCTTTTGTTGACCTTTCGTGTAGGGCCACGCTGACATCCGCGACAGAAACGTGTGCTTCCTTGTGTGTCCACACTTTTGAGGTCCATGTTTACGGTCAGCCAACTGCAGAAAAAAATGAACGAGAATAAATTCCTGTCAACTTTGTATGATGCTTCATGACCTCACCGGCCCCAGTGTTCATGTACGACGCGTGGTGAGCACCTCACAAAAGTGCGTAACCCTCTATACTAAAAAATAAAAAAAATAAAGAACCATACCAAGCGTGACCTCACACGCGAATCACAGTTTGCAATGAGTCATTTCTTACCTTCCTTGTTTATTCCTGCGGGGTTAAGTCCACTAAAAGATATGCAAAGCAAGTGCCTCACTGCCACTTAGCGTTCGCAACACTGGCATACCGTGACAAATATACGTTGGCGTCAGCCATAAGCTTGCACAGTTTAGCTAGAAGAGCTAACACTCGTGATTAGGGTTGCCACCTTTCGCAGTGAAAAATACCGGCTGAGAGAGGTAGATTAGAGGGAAAGGAGGAAGGGCTTGCGGGAAAGGGAAAGTGGGTGAGGGGCGGATGAGCACACACACACAGAGAAAGATAATACGAGGAAGCATATGTTCCTGTGTGTGGCTGTATCACTGATGCTAGAAATTGCTATAAACAGGCACGAACGCTACACTGGATCGTACTGGAGCAACCGGATTGGACTGCCACTTACTTCGAAAAACTCATCGAGCAGACAAACCCTTCTTTGCAGGCACAGATCTCATGAAGGTTGTATGCGACCTAAGTTCTAGCTGGCTCTACACAACCACAAACAGCTTTGCACAACTACTGCTCTCGTCCCCTCCGAACACAAGACTTAACGAATAGCAATGATAATAATAACAATGGATAATAATAATAATAACTAAGAAAACGACTGGTGACTGCGGAGTTGGGTCTGTGCTCCAGATTTATTCAAGCTGTAGTGGGATGTTGAAGGGAAATCCCCGTAGAAGCCCCTATGAAAGGTATTGACCCACAAATACCGGCAAAGGCTTCCGGTATCACCTTCCTACCGGCAACCGGCAGAGCGAGCAAATAACCGGCCGTGCCGGTATAATACCGGCCTGGTGGCAACCCTACTCGTGATGGAGTGTGCAGATTCTAAAACCTCGTGAGTATTATTTACAAAATGACATCTAATCGAGAACTCAAGCACAGTGACATTCCCAAGGGCACGCAACACATTATCCGTGCAAAGACCAAAGGGAGATGCACGTTTCACTCAAGTACTCAGTCATTGTCTGATTTACTCACTTTCAGCGCCATCTAGTTTAAGGCGAGCCAACTACGCTCTGGCAGCGCGCGTCCGCCATATTTTGGGCAAGGATGGAAGTGTTGCCCGCGCGGACAGTACGGCTCTGTTTCAACCGCGCGACTTTTGTCGTCCACCGCCAGGGACTTGGTCTGCTTTCTCATCGTAGCATCGCTCTTTTCATGAGATGTTCGTCCATCTGCATTTGTAATGTCAGTCTGTTGTTGCGTGCCCTTCTGCAGCCAGCGTGGCATGAGAGACGCCGAAGGGAACAAGACGTGTGCACAAACTGTTTGGCGGCTAAAGTTCATATGATACATGGCTTTCCAAATAACTATCGTCAGAAGCGTTCTGTTGTCATTCTAAATGGGCGAACTATAAATACCTCGCAGGCGAAAGCATAGAACATATAGTAGGATATAGTAGGAAGCATCGGCGAAAGCATGCAACACAGTAAGGGCCCACATTCAAAATACACTGGTCTTGAAATGTGCATAAGAAACACAATGCAGCATGCAAAAATATGGTGTACCGTATCTGAAAGTCTACAAAGCAATGTGGATGGAAGTTGAAATCGTATATGACACGCACACTGTTCTCGCTAGTGCGGCAAGACGTGCCAGATGAACTGATAAGTTCACAAAAAGGGTCCACACGTCTTTGGGAAAACCTATCTGGTATGATCTTCAAGTCTCTCGACCACTGACTTCCCGTTCGCCATCGCGCGCTCGCTTACCGTACACTGCACCACATGTACGGCGTGCCCAATATATGGCCGAATGTCGTCTGCTAGAAGGTGGCCAGACTGACATTTGAAAAGGGTCTATTGTCGTTCCAACGCAATTGAGTTCGAACGAGCAGTGCCACCGTGCCAGACCTCACTTTCTAGGTTATAGGCGTTGTAGGTTCTACGTCGTCTGCGAAACATCACCACCCGCCAAGTTTAACAACAAGCGAGTCTTACATAGAAGTCTATTCAACGGCGCAATAAACAGACCGGTCAGCGCACTGGTCGTTTCACACGATAGACGCCATCCTGGAACACGAAAACAGCTTTTACGTGGTAAAGGGCAATTACAGACACGAGCTGCAAAATTTTACAGACTTTTGTCTGCAAAGTCGTCCGTAAAATGAGACCACTTTTTACAGTGTACACTCTAAAAATTCACCGCATAGCACTTTCCTAGTCAACCATCATCTCGAATGACATCGTTATCTGCCCTGATATCGAGTGTACCTGCTACGTACCTGCTAGTCTACCTGCTAGTACCTGCTAGTCTAGGTTTCCCGAGGAGCGCCTTGGCGGAGAAATCTCTGAAACGGTTTCATGAAACGCATGGGCTCTTCGAGTGGGGGAGAAGCAGTTTCCTCCACTCGTTGGTAGACGAGGTGGAGCGTCGAGTCGAGGCTAGTTCATGAATTCGGCGGTACGTATACCTGTCCCTAAGAACACATGACAGGGTCTGAATCCACATGAAACAGAAACAACAGCCGTTGCAGGAGCCTGGCCGTTCCCGTGGGACTTGTTCCCACACGTGGAAGTTTGCCCAGACCTGAACGAACACGGCGGCTATCTTCAGATTGAATGGATATTGCGTTTGATGGGGTTTCCCTCCACAGGCGGTCCTGCTGCGTCGGCTCTCCTCTCCTCCGTCGGCTGCGGCTTCCTAGCAGAACCGGGTTAGACCTTTATGTAGGTGGTACCGTGCTGGGGTTCTCTTCGTCCACGTTCTCTCCCCCCTCCCAAACCAGACCTCTGTTCAATCTTAATAGCGTACGTATACGTAGACGAGCGGGTAGGTAGCAGGTATGTAGCAGGTGGGTTCTGTATACTACGTATGCAGGTATTCTGTGTTTTATATGTAGACTTGCAAAAAAAATGAACCCCCCCCAAAAAAAAAACACATTCTGCAAACCTGACGCCCCTACAGGGACGCCCTAGGAATACGATCACAAGCCAGTACTTATCACTGACAACAAATGTTAATATGTGTATTTTGCATAGCGAAGGTATTATCAGATGAATTGTACTTATCAAATAAGTTCTACTATGCCCTTGTACTGGGATTCTAACATACCGCGAAATTCGGAAAGAGCGGCAGCAATGCCAATTAAATCGGGCGACACCCCCTGTATCTAGCGAATGACGTATTATCAATTGCTTATGCCAGTGGTTGCTTATGCCAGAGGGAAATCCAATGTACGAACTGACGTTTTGAGGAGCGATCACCCCCCCCCCCCCTTGATCCGCCAGTGCTTGTGGGGGACGCGATCCCTTCTTTCGATGCATCACGTAGCATCGGTTTTACGCTCGCCTGCTTTCACTTGTGCACGAGGGCAAACATCTATGTCGTGAAGTCCACTCACTCTTACTAAAGGTCACAGCGTCTCCATCTACCGCGGAGTATACATACTATACACAGACACCTCACTAAAGCCTTCTACGCCCCGCCTTCACTGTGCATCGCGTAGCAGCGGCTACTCCCATCAGAGCGGACAGCAAAATCCTAACCGTCCTAAATCCTTTGACGGTGAGAGAATGATGCAGTTGTGCAGTATGCCGGTCGTGCAAGACTTTTCGACCCAATGAACTTGCTCTGAATGTAGCCCCGATAAGATGTCAGTATCATTTAGGCTATGCGTAGGTTATGTGCGTTACCTTGTGCAGAAACTTCAGACGACCGATTTTCCTACGATGTGCAATAGTTGGAAGAGCAGAGGCACATGAACTTCGTCGGCAGTTGCCAAGGGAGTGTTGGAAGAAGCACACTCCGTCTGCACCCTCTGCAAGCTCGGATGTGCGTGTGTACCTAGGCTTTACTTCGATATCCAAACATACAATCATGAATACGATTCTGGTGACGTGAGTGGTGGAGTCGAGTGGTGTGCGCCTCGGCAGTGCCAGGTTCCGTGAGGCGCAACAGATAGAGGTCCTTAAGAATTGCCCCTGTAGCCACGCAATTCGTTCCTAGAGAAATGACGCAGCGGTCATCTGTGAAAGTTACAACGTGGTCTTGTTTCGCCAGCCTTGTGACTGAAAGGATGTTACTTTCCAATGCAGGAACATACAAGACGTTGGTAACTTGGTACCTCTTAAAGCGTTGTGTCAGAAATCTTGCAATAAAGAACCCCATCTCCGATACCTTCTAGACGGTGACGATCTCAGCCCTCGTCCTGTAGTTCTTCGTGAAGAAACCTCGGTCATTGCACATGTGACTGGTTGAACACGAATCGATGTGCCAGGTCGTGGATGAGGAACTTTCATTGAGGAGAAGAGTGACCATTGGGCGTGAAGAGCCACGTGACGTAACCGTCTTTGCTCGCTATTTCCCGCTCCGTGTCCGCCTATCGTTCCTAAGTTCCCATGCTGGACAATGACGTTTCTAGTGTTTCTCCTTACAGAAGAAACATTCCCTGGAGTCTGATGGTCCCTCTATCGGATTCTTCAACTGTGTCCGTAGCGCAAGATCAGACACCACTCCTGTGGAAGTCATCTTCGCCTTTCTCTTATATTCGTCCTTATACGCGCGAGCACCGAGAGCTCTAACGAGAGCTTCATCACTGCCCGGGTGTCCACTCAGCAGAGGCGCAGCAACTTCAAAATCTGCTGTATCTTCACAGATTCCCCTCAGACGCTCCATGAACTCGAAAGTGTGCCTGATGTAAGCATGTGCCATGTCCTCTGCGAAGCCCAACTTCGTCCTATACAATTTCCTCAGCAGATACAACTTGTTGCTAAGATTCGCCCTCTCGTGCACCTTGCGGAGCTCTTCCCACATGCTCCTTGTAGTCGTGCAGTTGCAAACATGTACTATCTGGCTGCCGTCTACGTCAGACAAATTGTGCTCTGGGCCTTACTCCTCCGGCAACCCAGAAGAGGTACAACACTCAGCTTCAGGCCCGGCCTCTGTTACGTAGGACCATGTTGCTTCACGATTCAGCAGCATTTTCATTTTGAACTTCTAAGACTGGTAGTTCCCATCCGTCACTGTGTTCGCCGCAAACTTGCCTAAGTCGCAAACTTGCATCGCTGCTCCTCACTCAGCTTCCGTCTTCTGCCCACCTGGCCCCACCTGTGTTCATAACCTGTTGGAGTCGAGCGTTAACAACAGCAGAGTCCATGGTACCGAGGTAAAGGTTTAATGGAAAACTGAGAATGCATAGGGTGCCAGTGTTGGCGGCTTCTTCCAGAATATGTCCTACGCTGATTTTGTAGTCATGGTGGTAGTATGAAACCTACACCGTGCGGGCATTTCAGTAGTGGTATGAAACCTACACCGGTCAGGCCAAAATTGCAAATTTCATGTTTCAGTCTCGTCGATAAAGGTAAAATCCAAGATGCCCAGAGCCCCTTGAAACGCGCGGTGCTCCTTCAACCATGAGAGGTCACATTTCAGAAAATCCCTCCATCACCCGGAAACGCTAGGTTATGCAGAAGTTTTCCTCTTTTTTCCCCCGCCCAAACAGAAAGCACGGTTCAGGATCCGCCCCTGACTCTGATGGGCCAAATTCATATTTGTAAAGTTGTATAGTTTCATACCAAAAAAAGATTGTAAACGGTCTCTATGGGCCCTTTGAGATCTGCAAAAAATGCACCTTGGCCTTTGGAACATGTTCAGACCGAGCGTATGCTTGCCGTTCTCAGCCTATGGATATTACAATGGTACTGGGATTCTTCTTTCTTTGAATTTTTCTTTGAAGGCGCCGGGTGCCTTACACCTACAAGCTGTGTTGCGGTTGGAATGTGGCCTGGAGGACGTACACTCTAAATATTTTCACACCTTTAAAGGTGTAAAATTGGTGTATTCTCATGTATTACACCTATTTTACACCCTAGAACCTTGACTTTTGAAATTTTCGAGGGTGTAACTATGGTGAATTACACCCTTTTATGAGACATTGTCAGGAGGGTGTGATGAGGGTGCAACGGAGGGTGCATATGGAGGTGGGACAGGCTCCATTACACAGGCTAAATGTATTCCTGTTCCTATGCAGTGTTGGAGTGCTTGTGGTACTCAGAACTTAAGCTTGTGATACAAGTTGTGATATAAAGACCAAATGCACAGTTACTCAACATTTGGTACACTGTCATCTAACCCCTCAAGGTTAGATGACTGGGAAATATAAAAATACTACTATGTGATAAAGCTGTATTAAGTTATACGTTTGAATACCTTCACGCCTACGTAATGTAGGATATGTATGCGGCATGGCATAATGTCAACCTAATAAAAGCATAACTATTCAGTTCCTGTGATTGTGACTGATATGTATGATGCCCACATATACCCACATCAATCACCTATAACATGTGTGTGTTGTGCAACATGTGTCTGCAATGTCCTATTTTTGCTTCACACAGGGTAGAGCTGAGTAGTATACCTGGAAAGTATTACAAGTTCAGTGTGAGAAAAGTATATTCTTGGCTTTTTAAAGAATATTTTGCATGGCTGTGATCGAAGAGTGATGCCAAGATATAGCAACAATGACACTCCAAAGTACCAAGCATGTGCCTTCTGTAAAAACTAAAAACACTATATTTTAGCATTGAAGCTGTAATAATTTCCAGCTGCCTCTTCTATGGTTTGCAGGTTACATTACACCCTTCCATACAATTGCACCCTTGATTTCTTGAGGGTGTTCCGTTACGCCTTAAAAGGTGTGCGCCATGCACATGTTCTTTTACACCCTTTAAGGTGTAAAATTATTTAGAGTGTACTCACTCAAACAAGGGCCCTGCCCATTTTGCGCAATGCCGTAAAATTCATTTGGCCAGGGTGCACTAGATTTGTTCGCATCCAGTTAGCGTCATTCATGCTTCCAGGGGTTCTTTACGTGGTGTTCCTCCACGCGAAATTGGCCATTGCAACGCCGGGTTCCCGCATAGCAGTTGAGCGGGCCGGCGGACGGCTTAACTGCGAATTCTGCGAACGCCTTGGCAATGCAATCTGGGATGCCCACGTTTACGTGACCCCAAGAGCATGGCAGCTTGCAAAGCAGACATCAAAATTGTGATTTTAAATTAGAGCAGCCACGGTCCGCAGGACTATAGAAACATCACGAGTGGACAATGTTTTATGTTTGTTGCTGAAGTCGTGAAGAATACCATTGTCATCATTTTTCTACAACACACCGGCCTCGGTGGCTCAGTCGGTAGCGTGTTCGCCTTCTGATCCCGAGATCGCGGGTTCGAACCCGGCCGAGGACGCCAGCACCTTGGTGGCAGGGTACAAGTTGCTTAGACACGCCGTCTTCCGCGAGCGTAGATGGGTAGAGATGTAGGAAGGGAGTTGGCATCTACCTCGGGACGGCATCCACCCAAACCACGCAGGCGTACGAGCTATGGCACACAACATCAAACACCTAATGGTCCATAGATGCCGTCCTGCACTGACAAACGCTCAAACACAACATCCTCAACCTGGCCAGAACACACGATGGCATCAAAGGGGACCACAACGACCACTGCACCCACGCATACCCACGCGGCAAACGACAACACTCCAAACACAACCCGCACGGACAAACTGTGACACGGAAAACCACAAGCACGCAAACACAGACAGATGACATCGAGGAACACAGCGAGCCTCCACAGCCACCGACCCCACAGACACGACGCACGCGCACATCACGCAGAAAACACCGTTGACTATCTAATCACCAGCCTACCATGCAGACAACGAACTTTCTACGAATGCGAAAACTTATGGAGAAACGTAACCGATACCTACATCATCTACGGATATACACCCACCACCTGGCTCACAACACAGTACCTAAAGGCCTCACCCCTAAAACAGTTCCTGCATTAGGAAAACTGACACCTCAACTAGAGCTAGAGTGGGCATCAGCCTTTAACAACACAGCCCGTACGTTTCTAGAAATATTAAAGAAACAGTGCCACGCGCCACTCGCTACGATCCAGGCCCATATGAACAATATCAGTCTCACCGACGCGGAGGCAAACACTCTCGAACTACACATTCAACAACTCAACCGCGAGCTAGCTAACAAGGAACACTCAAAACTCGGAAAACCTAATTCCAACAACGACGCGGATACCGGACCCACTAACACGACACACGCAGTAGCCGAACAAATTATTTCCAGCACCACAACCACAACTCTCCGCAACATCGCTGAGCCACCCCGAGAAAACGCTGACGCAAGCACCGTAATAGATATATCACGCTCACTAACCAGCGACGAACTACAAGTCCTCTTTAGGGGGTTAACATTTTGCCCTACACTCAATTCCGTTAACGAATACGAAATCCGCAAAGATATATCAGACTTTGCGAGACGGCTACGCCTTAGAGAATTCGTCGCTCATACAACACAAGAAAACAACGACGACCTCTGACTACCATCAACCTGGACGCCAAATCACGGCCGAGAACCCGCATTAGACCTGTACATTAAACAAGTAAGCAACGACATCCTTCGCGGTATTTCCCAAAGCTCGCGTGGTCACAACCTTACTAAAACACAGCATCATCAAAGCGCTAGCTGACAGAGATGATATCATTATCAAGCCCGCAGATAAGGGTGGGAGTATCGTCATCTGGCCCACAGATAAATATATTTCTGAAGCTCATAGGCAACTCAACAATATGCAACACTACCTCAAACTGGACCATGACCCAACAAAGGAGTACACGGCGCTAATAACCCCTACCATACAGGACCTCCACGAACGAAAGCTCATCACACGTGATGACCTCAGATATCTCACCCCATCAAACACAGGCGCAGGTCGTTTCTATTTACTGCCCAAAATCCACAAGGTACACGCCAACGAGCTCTATACGGCTGACATCCCCGGCAGGCCAATTGTATCTAATAACAACACACCAACAGAAAGACTCTCGAAATTCCCGGACCACTATTTAAACCATATTAAAACTATTTAAACCATATTCCGACAACACTACCATCGCATGTACAAGACACACCCCACCTCCTCAGAATAATCAGAGATATAAACAACACTCGTACACTTGGTAGGGCCACAATACTAGCCACGCTGGATGTGACATCACTGTATACTAACATCCCACACAACGACGGAATCACAGCCCTCTGCAATACCCTTTCTACAACAAACACCAGAAAAGACACGGAAACCATACTCGCTCTAATGGACTTGGTCCTTAAACTGAACTACTTCGAGTTCAATGGCGAATACTACCTACAAACACGGTACAAGTATGGGCACACCTGTTGCACCCACATACGCAAATATCTTCATGGGTGAAAGATGAAAGTCACTGAAAAGGTTAGCCAGCTGTAGGGATCGAACCCACATCTACTGGATTGCCGGTCCAGGGCTCTACCAATTGAGCTAAGCTAGCACGCCTGTCCAGCGACTTTCGGGGTGCGTCATCTGAAGGGACGACAAACCAGCCACTCACTCTCACTCACCCTCCTTTCACTCTTACATTTTTGCTCACTCATACACACATTCATACGACGGGGTTCTTAGAAAACAAAGTTCTCAGCGCCCTCTCACTAAAACCCACGGTGTACCTTCGATACATCGATGATATACTGATAATATGGGAACACGAGGAACATGAATTTCAAAAGTTCATAGATCTACTGAACACCGCGCATATGATGATGATGATAATTAGGGGTTTCATGGCGCAACGACAACGAGGATCATAATGCGCCAAGACTCTGTTGAAGTTTAAACGACATTTAACTTAAAAATACGCTGATTAGTTTAAAACAGGGTAAAAAAATTCAGAGGGTGTGAAACACATAAAAGTGGGGCAATAAGACACTACAATTCGTTGATGATGCCTATATTTCTTAAAAACTGAACGATGTTATCAAAAGGAATGAGGGCCTCATCCCCTAGCAATAGGGCTGGGTGAAGAGGCAAAGAGTATTTATAAAACTGAGTGGAAGTAGTTTTGGCGATGTTGTTCGAGAGCTGGGCAGCTAATGAGTATATGTACAACTGTAAGGTTTCTTCCACAGTGTTCACATTGGGGTGCATCTTCTCCCCGTAGCAAATGTCCATGTGTTAGGTAAGTGTGTCCCAGCCTTAAGCGGCTTGATAATACTTCCTGTAGTCTGTTTTGAAACTGCAGTACCACTCTACCTATGTGTGGCTTCACAGTGTGTAATTTGTTACTGCTTTGTTCTTTCCAAACATCTTGCCATTTTACATTAATAATCTTTTTTAGTTCTCGCAACAAATCATCATACGGTGTGTCAAAGGGTGTGATGTCATTGCCGTGGGCGGCTGCCGCCTCGCGGTCGGCCCTCTCGTTGCCGCTTATACCGACGTGACTAGGAACCCAGCAAAGTGTCAAACTGTACCCTTTCTCTTGTATAACAGCTGCCAGGTACCTAGCACGTCTCACTAATAGATTCTTGCACGGTTGTGGACTACATATGGCACGTACAGAGCTCAGGGAGTCTATGTAGATGACTGATGATGATATACGTGTCTGTAAAATATGATTAAGAGCGACAACGATAGCGTACATCTCTGCACTGAAAATCGACAATACATTGTTCAGGCGGTGTGATTTTGTGCATGTGCCGCTTATCATCGCGCATGCTACTCCTATGTCGGTCTTCGAAGCATCAGTGTATATTTCAACATGATCACCAAGGCTTTCTCTAAGATGCTCAAATTCATGCCGTATTTCTTCAACCGCATTTTCCCGTTTATTGAACTTAGTTAGGGAAATATTGTATTGTGGTGCCGGCTGCCAAGGAGGAATCATCTTGCTAGCCTCTAAGGAAGAATGGACGTAATGTGTAAAACCAAAGTATTCAATATCTCGTTCAAGCCGAATGCTAAAAGATGGTATAGCTTTGGGCTTGTTTGTGAAAAACTGCTTGAAACGAGTGCCCTTTACACATGGCAATGTAGGATGTTGAGGGTAACCTCTATTCCTTAAACCATACGATGTTCCAAGATAAGAACGCCGTCTTTGCAAAGACCATTCATTCGATTCAACGTACAGGCTCTCTATCGGACTGGTCCTGAAGGCTCCAAGCACCAACCGTAATCCTAGGTGGTGCACAGAGTCCAATGCCTTCAAAACTGAAGGGCGTGCTGATCCGTAAACGAAACATGCATAGTCTAACTTCGCACGAACCGTGGAGGTGTATATACGGTGGAGCGTGCGACGGTCTGCACCCCATGATTTATGTGATACGATTTTAAGTATGTTGGAAGCTTGAAGACACTTAGCTTTTAGAGTCTTTATGTGGGACAAGAAAGTGAGCTTTCTGTCAAATATGACACCGAGAAACCTATGTTCCTCATTAACAGTCAGGCTGTGACCATTTATAGAAAGTGCAGGGTTTGGAAAAAGTCCTCTTCTCCTGGAAAATGGGACACACACTGTTTTTTCCGCGGAAAAATTAAATCCGTTCTGGTCAGCCCATTTAACGAGTTTGTTTATTGTGAGCTGCAGCTGCCTCTCACATGTGCTCAAGTTTGCTGATGAGTACGAAATCTGGACATCATCGACATACAAGCAGTACGATATAGATGGAGGGATAGCACTAGCAATAGAATTCATTTTCATTATAAAGAGAGTGACACTCAGTACGGAGCCCTGGGGAACTCCATTCTCTTGAACAAATAATTGCGACAGAGTTGCTCCTAGTCGAACTCTGAAAGTTCTCCCTTTAAGAAAATCAATGACACACCGAAGGAGTCGCCCACGTATGCCAACACTGTGAAGATCTCAAACAATATCATACCGCCAGGCAGTATCCTATGCCTTTTCCAGATCAAAGAACACTGAAATAAAGTGATTTCCCCTGACAAAGGCTTCTCAAATTGTGGTTTCGAGGCGGATAAGGTGATCAGTTGTTGAGCATCCTGCGCGGAATCCACACTGGTATTTACAAAGACAGTTATTCATCTCAAGGAAGTATACCAGCCGATTATTAATCATCCTTTCGAAAGTCTTTCCCAAACAGCTAGTGAGAGCGATGGGCCTGTAGCTAGTTGGATTTGAAGAAACCTTGCCAGGCTTCAGCAGTGGAATGACTGTTGCTGTCTTCCATGCCATTGGCATTTGCCCCTTATCCCAGACTTTATTGAAAAGTTTTAGTAAACATTCTTTGGATTCCTCTGATAGGTGGGTGATCATGGGGTATGTCACGTCGTCTGGGCCAGGAGCGCTGACCTTCACTGAGGCCAATGCTCGCCGGAGCTCTACCATAGTGAATGGCTGGTTGTATGTGTCATTTTCGCCACCCACGGTTGAAATCGCTTGTTTTCCAGCACGATTCCTTACAGAGAGGAAATCTCTGTTGTAATGAGCAGAACTGGACACACTTTGGAAATGTTGACCTAGGAGATCGGCCTGTTCTTCTAAACTCTGGCAGGGGACTCCATTAACACAAAGAAAAGGAACAGAGAAACTCTGGTAGTCTCCTTTAATTTTCCGGAGTCTGTCCCATACTTTCTTTGACGGTGTTCTATGTGTTAGAGAAGAAACGAAATTGCACCAAGAAGACTTTTTTGCTTGTTTTCGCGTCCATCTCGCTTTGGCACGTGCTCTTTTGAATGCAAGGAGGTTATGTGGTGTTGGGTATCTACGAAAGATGCCCCATGCACGATTTTGTTCCTTTCTCGTCTTCGCGCATTCGTCAGTCCACCAAGGTTTTGGACGCTTGGGGAGCTGACCTGATGTCTGTGGAATGGATTTGTGAGCAGCATCTATGATCATACCGGCAAGGACACTCTTTGCTTCTTCAATGGACATATCTTCAAAATATGACAAATGGAGGTTGGCTTTCATTCGAAACTCACCCCAATTAGCCTGAGATAATTTCCATCGTGGTGGCCGTGTTGAAAGCGAGTTCGCAACACCACGAAATTTTAGGATGACAGGAAAGTGGTCACTTCCCCTTGGGTTCTGCTGGACTGTCCAGCCAAAACAATCGAAGAGGGAGGGACTGCACAGCGAAATCTCTAGACAAGAGAAGCTTTGTGTTGCAGAGTTGATGTATGTAGGCTGTCCTGTGTTAAGCAGGCAAACAGGCCTTGACATCAAAACTCTCTCTAACATTTTCCCTCGACCATCCAGCCTTGTACTGCCCCACAAATGATTGTGAGAGTTTAGATCCCCAAGTAACATGAATGGCGGAGGAAGCTGGTCACAAAGATGCTCGAAGTCTTTTTGTTCAATTGAAATTGAAGGTGGAAGGTACAGTGAGCATAATGTAATCACCCTGTCGAGGCATATTTGTACAGCCACGGCTTCCAAGTCTGTGACAAGAGGAAAGGGGGTTGCAGGTATGGACTGTGGGACAATGACAGCGACACCTCCAGATGCGCGGGTGCTGTCTGTGCGGTCTTTTCTAAATACATTATGTCGACGAGAAGGATTTACACTGTTCTCATGTAGATATGTCTCCTGTAAGCAACAGCAAACTGCCTTTTGTTCTTCTAAAAGGTCATTAATGTCACCGAGGTTGGAAAAGAGACCTCGACAATTCCATTGTATTATATTACCTAGACCCATGAGAAGGAAGACAGAGAGGAGAAGGAGCAATATCTTCATCGTGCCTTGGATGCAGGTACATACCCCTATGGACTGTGTGTACATGAATGTCTTATTCAAGGGGGGGTTATTCTTCGTGGAGGTAATTTCTGCATGTCTTTTGTTCTGCTGCCCCTACCTCGACCAGATGTTTTCTCTCTCTTTTCTTTGCCCTGAGAGAGAACACCTGGCAAACTGGATGACGATTTCTGGGATAAGCAGTCATCGTCATCCAATTCCATGTTTTGTGACATGGTCTGGGATGGTTCCGGCATGGTTCCGTCCCAGACTGAGACTGTGCCATCAACATCACTGGAAGTTATGGCTATCTCCTTGCTGCGTGCCTGGCGAGCCAGGGCGCTCCCAGGAGACGTAGGAGCAGGAAGAGACACACTCGTGTCTCCACCTTTCTGCTGGGGAGTTTGAGGTAGACACCCAGAAGTCTGGGTCTCTACAGATTTCCTCAGTGGTGCGACTCCCCTGCGCGCCACCTCGGAGAAAGTGCCTTTACTAGCAAACTCTGCTTGTGCTTTTGCTGCTTTATATGGTATGTTCTGTTCTGCTTTGATGCGAAGTATTTCTTTTTCTGCTTTCCACCGGGGACAAGATCTTGAGTATGATGAGACAGGACTAGAGTCAGACAAAAGGCATCGTTACCGTTTTGAGGCTGCGGGCAGAATGACTGTGTGTCATCGCGTGCCCCGTGACAATCAGCTGTTTTTTATTATTCACTGGAGAAGAAGTGGAAGTCAGTCGAGGTCCTGTGTTGTCGGACATCAGCTGGCGAGGATGGCAACAAACTCCCCCCAAGCCAGCTGGTGATAAGCATGTGTTGACGCTAAGTAACGCCAAGGCCGAAGCCTCTTGCGCAGAAGGCGTTCTTGTCCCTGGGAACAGGTTTGGTCAAGGAGTCCGCTATCATGTGCTCAGTTGGCATGTAAGACACCTTGAACTCTTTGTTCTCAACTTCGTTTCTCGCGTACAGGTAGCGCAGTTGGATATGTTTAGACCGTTGATGATGGATGGGATTATCAATTAGCTTAATCGCCGATTGATTATCGCAGTAGAGTTGCACCTCCCCAGTGCAATACTGTCGGAAACCGAGTTCATCCATGAAGGATTTCAGCCATTTGCCCTCCTTCATTGCTTCTGTCAGGGCAACATATTCGGATTCGCAGGTTGAGAGGGCTATTGGATGTTTCCTGGTTGATTTCCAGGAGACGGCGCCTTCTGACATTATGTACACGTAGGCGCTCCTAGATTTGCCGGTTTCGTCTTCATTCCAGCTTGCATCCGTGTAACCTGTGATTTGAGAACCAGAAGCACGATACGTGATCCCGGTGCTTCTCGTTCCATTGAGATAACGCAGCACTCGTTTAGCCATTTGCCAATGTGATTCGGTGAAGTTGTTGTTAAATTGGCTGAGATAACTAGTAGCAAAAGCGATGTCAGGTCTCGTTGCTTGGGCTAGATACATTAAGCTTCCGATAAGGTTTTGGTACGGAATGTTTCTCGGACTGCACTGTTGCTGCGTGTTTGCATGGTGAACGCCATCTTGATCGACGTTGTGTTCTTGTTTTGTGCCCAAGCCCTTTACTATCGGCGTTCCGACTTCCTTGCATGAAGCCATTCCGAATTTCTCCAAGATTTCGTCGATATACTTCCGCTGATGCAGTTTTATGCAGCGATTACGCTTTTCGTGGTTCACTTCAATGCCTAGAATATATTTCGGCTCTCCTAAGTCTTTCAGGTCTATCTTTTTCCCCAGGTCACCGATTGCCTTGAGCAACGCATGCTGACTAGTTGCGGCCATAAGCATATCGTCGACGTAAACGCTCAGGAGGATCTTATCATTCGCGTTTTCCAGAACGTAGACGCATCTATCTGATTCGAGTCGTCTGTAACCGAGGCCTCGCAGAGTTTTGTCTAAGGTCTGGTACCACGTTCTTCCGGATTGTTTCAGGCCATAGATGGATTTGTGCAGTTTACAGACTTTGTGTGGTTGCATTGTGTTTCCGGGCGGCTGTTCCATGTATACCTCCTCTTCGAGAACACCATGCAGATACGCCGTCTTGACGTCGAGTTGACGCAAGTGCATGCTTTCTTCATTAGCAAGAGCAAGTAGCAATCGTGAGCTTGTCAACTTGACTACTGGCGAGTACGTTTCGTAGTAATCGATGCCGTGAACTTGACTAGCACCGACTGCAACGAGGCGAGCTTTATATTTTTGAATTGCTCCTTTTTCATCTCGTTTTATCCGGTAGACCCACTTTGACTTTACAACCTTCATTCCTGGCTTCCTGTCGACAAGTATCCATGTTCGTGCTTCGTGCAGTGATCGTAATTCGTCTTCCATTGCTTCCTTCCACTTTCCGGACTCTGGCGACGATTGTGCTTCTGGATAGCTGGAAGGCTCCTGCGGCTCAGAAGTCCCAACTTCTTGGGCCTGTTGGATAGCCTCGGGCTGCTCAGTATAAGTCGTTTTTGTCGGATCAACTTGCAAACATTGGGGGGCTCTTGATACCCTGGTCGACCGACGCGGCGGTTGGATCGCGGGTATTATCTGCTCACTGACGGATGTGGGGGTTGAGTGAGAATTGGGGGTACTAGTGGATGATTCCTCATTATATGCAGAGCGATCGGCTAAGCCCGGGCTCGAACAGTTAGTCAGGGTACTGGACCAGGTATCGTCGTTGTTTATAAAGCTGTCACTGTGTTCTTCCGGCACATCTAAATCAGGTAGGGTCACAACAGAAGGACGTAGGTGATGTCGGGCGATATCGTCCGCTTCCAAGGTCAAAAGGTCAGAACCTCTTTTATGCTCCATGAACGTGACATCTCTGCTGATGAAAACTCGCTTACGCTGAGGATCGTATAACCTGTATCCCTTGGTGTCTCCGGAGTAGCCGAGAAATATGCATGGAGAACTTCTAACATCCAACTTGTTTCTAGAAGGCGGTGGAATCCAGGCGTAAGCAGTACATCCGAAAACCTTGATGTAACTAACTGACTGTTTTCGTCCTGTGTAAATTTCCTCGGGGATGCCTCCTTTCAGTACTTGCTTGCTACACCTGTTTCGTACATATGCTGCCGTGTTAACCGCTTCTGCCCAGAAATCCTGTGGTAATTGCGCATCCTGGAGTAAGGTCCGGGCAGTGTCCAGCAGTGTGCGGTTGGTGCGCTCAGCTATTCCATTTTGTGTCGGGATGTCCGATGGCCGTGTGTCCATTTCGTGCTTGATACCCTTATCGCTCAGAAAAGTTTCGAGCCAATGTGCAGTAAATTCTCCGCCGTTGTCAGTGCGAACGGTGCGTACTCTTGCCCCAGTTTGAGTTTCCGCCCGTTGAATCGCTGTACGGATGAGTGATGGCACCTCATCCTTGTGTTTCAAAAAATGGACGATAATCTTCCTACTGCAATCGTCAATTATGACTAGAAAATATCTGCTTCCTCCCAATGAAGGCGGGAAAGGCCCGCACAGGTCCATGTGAAGCAAGTCATGAATTCTCCGCCTTGGCAGGCTGTTGGTGAGCCTGAATGGGTGCCGCGCGAATTTCCCCAAAATACAGCATTCGCAATCAGTCACCGGAGGAAGTAGACTTGGTAATCTACGTACGATATTATTTTGGGCCATAAAGAGGAGTGCAGTATGATTCAAATGGGCCATGCGGCGGTGCCATCCTACGGTCTCAATTTCTTGTGCTCTGCTTGCCTGCTGTGCCATAGGTAATGCAACATTCGCTTGCATCTTGTAAGTTCCGCCGATTTTCGTTCCACCGAATACGAAGTCGCTGCCGAGATATACATCGCACGTATTGCCGGAAAAAGTCACGTCCATACCTTTATCCGTCAACTTCGAAACAGACACGAGATTATCTACCATGCTGGGAATGTACAATACATCAGACGCTCTCAATGTGTTGCGTACTCCCTCATTGTCGACAGTGAATATGACTGTCCCGGTTCCGACGCAGTCAATTTCAGCCCCATCCGCTAGAGTAACTTTGCGGGTAGTATCCTCCTTGAAGTCATGCAAGACATCCTTTCTGCCGGTCATGTGGCTGCTAGCGCCGGAGTCGAGTGACCAGGCAGTGTCAGCACATGTAGGTTGAGATGAAGCGACTCGCAAGGCGAAATCACGAGAAGTGTCGGGTTGTTCTTCAAGCCTAGCTATCCGTGCCTTTGGCTGATAGGCTCCTCGGTGAACAGTCCGGGCATTTCCATGTCCTTTAACAGGCGCGATGTTTCCTCGTGAAGTTTGACCTCGTCCTGCATAAGCATAACAATTTCGTGCAATATGACCCGGTCTTCCACAGTTGTAGCATTTGAAAGATTCGACGTCCCTTGGCCGTCTCATCGGTAGCGTCAGAGGCGGTCTGCCGCTGTTCTTCTCTTATAAGAGCATATCGCATCCTCTCAGGTGTGAGATCCGAGGCAGAGCACACGTCAAAACTTCGTGCCACACCTTGATATGCTCGTGGGAGCCCTTGGATGGCGATGGAGGCGATTTCAGCATCATCAAGACTGTCGCCGAGGCCACGAAGCTGTTCTCCCAAAGATTCAATTCGTTGCATGTATTGGGTAGCAGTCTCCTCTTTTCGCCATCTTATAGAGTTAAGGTCCCGTCGAAGGCCTAGCTTCTTTTCCAGAATTCGTCCCCTGTGGACTCCTTCTAGGCGGTCCCAGGCACCTTTCGCTGTTGTTTGATTAAGCACGTAAGTAGTCTGGCTAGTTGACAGGGTTTGGACGATGATGTTCAACGCCTTTTGGTCGTTTTTGTCCCACAAGGTCCGTGCTTCTGCGGTCGTTGGTGGCAAGCTGTCGATGGCGCTCCATAAATCATTCGTCTTCAAATAAAGCATAATCTTAAACCTCCAAGTAGGATAATTGGTTCCGTCCAATTTTTCGATGCAAGAACTCTTCACTACGTCGTCCGCCATCCTCTTCGAAGAATTCCAGGGAAATCCAAAAGGTTAATATTGCCTTACCACTTCAAATCTTCCCAGTCGCTCAATCCATGTACGTCTCTGGGCCCATAACCAATGATGAGACAGGACTAGAGTCAGACAAAAGGCATCGTTACCGTTTTGAGGCTGCGGGCAGAATGACTGTGTGTCATAGCGTGCCCCGTGACAATCAGCTGTTTTTTATTATTCACTGGAGAACAAGTGGAAGTCAGTCGAGGTCCTGTGTTGTCGGACATCAGCTGGCGAGGATGGCAACAGAGTATACTGGGTGGTCACCTTTGCAGTTTGCGCAACGCACCGTGTTCTCACATGATTCTGGTGTGTGACCATTGCCTGAATATTTTGGACATGTTTCCTGTCCACGGCAGACCTGTTATCCATGCCCGAAACGTTGACACTTGAAGCAACGCCGCGGGTTAGGAACGTAGGGTCGCACGTGGCAGTTCAGGTAACCTGCTTTGGTGGTTTGAGGGAGTCTGTGCAGCTGGAATGACAGTACGATGTGCTTGGTTTGTTTTTGTTTGCCATCCCGACGCATCACTATCCGCCTCGCCGCCACAACGCCATGCTCGCGCAAACCTTCTTCGATCTCGATGTCGGAACAGTCAAGGAGTTCACTCTCGGAAATCACCCCCTTGACAATGTTCAGGATACGGTGTTTTGTGATTGATACTGGAATGTCACCGAGTTACTTTATAGACACAAGGGCTGAAATTTGGGATCTCTTTTCTGCTGCAATTTGAATGTCTCCAGATGAGAGCTTCTTTGCTTTGTACGATTTCCCTATGATTTTTTCAATTTCTTTTGCAATGAGGAATGGTGACACTTTTGATAACGGCTTCGTCTCGTCCTCAGCATGGGCCACAAGGAATTTCGGGAACCATGGCCCTGGAGACAGGTCTAAGCTGAGAGAGTTCATAGGTGCTTCGGTGCAGCGCCTCTTTTGACGCTGATCATGTTTTTTTGAGTGTACTGAATCCATACAAGGAAAAGAGTGGTTCGGTGCACAGGTGTGTCGCCCACCATCGAGCCCAACCAAGGGAGCGTGCCCGGCACGCTAACACTTTCCTCTGCATTATACCCTAGTGCAGTTTCAGAAGGGTGAAAGAACTGCCCAAGGTTGACCCTTGCCGCCAAAGAAGGTGAGTAAGGGAAAATACAAGAAGGAAGAGGAGATGAAAGGAGAAAGTAAGGAAAATAGGAGATGGCGATTAGCTGAATAGTCCTGGCCGGGCCATCCAGGAAGCAGGAAGCAGGGGCCAAAGCGGTGTGTTGCTTTCCCGGAGGGGCCCCGAAGGGTCCTTAACAACCTCCGGGTCCACTCAACCACCACGATCCCCCTTTGCCCAGACACGGGACAGCCACGCACAGCTATACGTGGGGGTCTCCCTCCTGCGGCGACTCAACCGTGAGTGCAGGAGGAGGCTACTGCGGCTGCTGCCGGGCGATGGGGGCGCCAAGTTCCCGACGCCGGGGAACACCGCGCATAGCAACATAAAGTTCACATCACAACAGTCAACTCACTTAATTAACTTCCTCGACACTACAATATCACTAGACAACGGCAACCTCATCACAACCCTGTACAAAATGCCAACTGACAAACAACAATACCTTCACTTCAAGAGTCACCACCCGCGTCACTGTAAGGTTGGAATTCCTAATGGACAGAGTGTAAGACTACGCAGAATTTGTTCAGACGACACAGATTACGCTGAGAAGCTTGACGAACTCTGCAGTACACTCGCGCAAAGGGACTATCCAGACTCCCTCCTAACCGAATTCCGTCGCAAGGCACTCACACTCGACCGAGACGAGGTTCTGGAAAACCGAAAAAATCCTGACGCGTGCCAAATAAGCTTCATCACAAGATATTCCAACGCACTTCCAAACATCAAAGTCATTCTACAAAAGCACGAGCCCCTCCTCCAAAGCAGTGACCGACTTAGCAATATATTCACAAATCCCATACAGGTGACATACCGACGCGCAAAAAACCTGGCAGACTCCTTGGTCAATGCCAAAATCAGCAAAACGAGCACCCTGTACACGGGAACACGACCCTGCAACCTCCCGCGCTGCAAAACATGCAAGCACTTTCAACACGCTAACTCCATCAAAAGCACTGCGAGCAATTACACCCACCCCGTTAACCACGCATTCACATGCACAAGCTCCAATGTCATATACTGCATTGAATGCGGCGACTGCTCTATGCAGTACATTGGTGAAACCGGCCAACAAATGAACAACCGCCTTACCGGACACAGAACCGACACGTCCAACAAACTCCCCAAAGCAGTCGCCGAACACTTTAACGTTCCTGGTCACAATTTTGACAACATTAAACTATATATTCTAGAAACCGGGTTTAGATCCACACGTGACAGACGTGATAGGGAGTCTTATCTCATATACAAGTTCAACGCTCTTCACCCGTCCGGTATCAACAAATCACAAGGCACCCTAGAAACAGTTCACAAATGAAATATGCTTTTCCCTTCTACCTCCATTATCATCTGTTATGTTCTGCATGGCCACTGCTTTCTACTTTCTTTATTGCATGCCACAACTTTGTATTACAAACTAAAAAAAAAAAAACACTTTGCTCGTTCTGGAATTTTCCCCACGTAACCACTAACCTCCTTATCTTTCGCTATGCTTGCCAGTTCTTGCCTGTTGTCCCGTTTTCTTCCACGTGTTCGTGAACCCTCCATTTTTCTGTAACGGTTCTGTAGGCTAGATCACTACGTTCACATAATCCCCTCCACACAAGCAGCCATTCACTCCGGCCGTAGAAGCCCGTACGGAACCTTTCTTCCCTCCGGGCTGTTGACTCACAATTCGCATGAACCTTTAAACACGTCACACCTAACCCTTTAAATACCATGCCAATGATGAGGACGGTGCCCAGAAGAAGAACAGTCTCTGTTCGAAATATCGGCGGCTTCCGTCCTGAGGCAACTCCCTTCCTACGTCTTCCGCAAGGGACGTTAAATACGGGGTGCCGTGTGATGAGCTTTCATTGCACGTTAAAGAACCCTCAGGTGGGCAAAAGCAATCCACAGACCGACCGCTGTGGCGTCACTCATGATCTCAGTTGTCTCGCGACGTAAATACCCAATTATTATTATTATTATTATTTTTTTCTACAGCTATGGAGGAAACATGCGACATAGCGCCAGAGCGCAAACGAACGATTCAAAATGACCCAAACAAACTCAGGACCACGAAAGGACCGATCAAGTACGTACTTAGGATTAGAACGTAGCCGCAGAGCGCACAAAGAGCCACAGCCGGGACAGGAACACGTTAACATAACTGTATTTCTCCGAAAGTATTCACATTTCAGCAGTAAAAGACTATGGAAAAGCATCGACAGAAAAATGTGGTGGTTTAGGCTCGAGCAACAGCTAGGGGGACCCCACACACATCTGTTCCAAACTGGCGATTTCTTTCCTCCCCAGGATGCACACAATATTTGGCCCACATGGGCTCGGTGGCGATCGGACCAGTATTGCCAGTATTATCCCCATATTGCTTAAAACTTGGTGGTATGAAATCCACACTGGGACAGTAATGGGGAAAATGCCGGCAATATGGGCCCCATATTACCTGTATGCGCCCCACATTGGTTGAAAATTCGAAAAATGAGACGTACCTATCTTGGTACTTGGCCAAGTAGCATGGGGAGATTGGACGTTGAAGCCTGTCAAATGCCCTCAAGTTTATCAACTGTGATGTAGGACACTGTAAATTGTTCTACACCTTTGAAAGCGTACGCCATGCACATTAAATCTCGTTGCCTAACATCATATTTCCAGTATCATATTTTACAAAATTCAGGAAGCATTACAAAAGATCAGTTGACAGTGCGAGTCTTGCTTCCATTATGTCTTGGATATCGTAGATACGTGCTAATGCATGCATGCGTTGCTACCGATTATCGAGCACGTACAAGTTTCTACAATAGTGTTAATCAATGTTGATATTTAGAAAAGATGATTTTTCGAGAACAGCAAAACATGCGAAAAGAGACAAATTGTGCTAAACTGTACTCCATTATGAAATTAGCAAAATTACCCCGAAAAGGCGTGCGCCATGCACATTATTACACCTTTAAAGGTGTTGTGAAGAACAGAAGGACTGAAAGCGGGTCCAAGTAATAGCTTCAGTCAGAAGGTGTGAGCGAAACCACGCAATTCGGTTAACTGAAAGAAAAAGTGAAAGGTGCATGCAGGTCAGCTGGCCACCAGCTCCTCTTTTTCTTCACGTACGAGTTTCAACATCCTTCCACCGCGCAATATGGTGTTCACACTTCAAGATAGTAGAGATGCTGTGCGGGAGTTTTCGTTGTCTTGCCGTCTTGGCGTTTAAGGAGGCACGACCTTACGTGACCATCCTGACCTTCGTAGGTTTCCATGATCTGCCGATGTCCCAAGGTTCCTCGGCATGTTGCTTTCAATCACTACTACGTCGCCAGGTCGTAGCCTCTTGGAGGACGTAGAATCACAATGATGTGCTGACCGGAGCTCCAAGAGATATTGGCGTCTCCAGCATCTCCAAAAGTGCTGCATCACCTTTTCTCTGTAGAGCATTTTACGTGTCAGTTGATCCCTCGTTGATTGATTCTGGTCGTCGTACTGTGTTGCTGGCTGAGACGGCAGGGCGATAACTCTCTTGCCTACGAGAAAGTAGGACAGACATAGTACGTTTGAGTCGTCCGGACTGCTGCGAGCGTACGTGAGCGGCCTGGAGTTGACTTCCGGCTCAACTTCGGTCATTACTGTTCTGAGTTCTTCAAAGCTGAGCGATGTCTTCCCCAGAACTTTACTTTACAGTCTTCACTGTCCGGACGGGTCTTTCCCACCAGCCCCCCCCCCCCCACCACCACCACCAGGGGGCTCCGGGCAAGATATATATCCAGGTCATGTTTTGATGTGTCAGGTAGTCATTCACCTCAAGATCCTTTGTCCTGTTCCAGAGTGCCCGCAGCTCCTTGTCCGCTGGCTTGAAGCTGCGGGCGTTATCCGAATAGATAGCCGTCGGTACACGTCTTCTTGCCACGAACCTCCTTAAGCTCATGAGAAATGCCTCAGCTGTAGATGATGATGTGAGCTCAAGGTGTACAGCCCTCGTCAATGCGCAGGTAAAGAGGGCGATGTAGTACTTGTTTGTGCTCTTTCTTCCATACAGGGGGCCCGCAAAGTCAACCCCAACAGTACGGAAGGGTTCACTTGCCGCTACTCGGAAGCCAGGTAGCGGAGCCATCGGTAGGGCTACTCTCCGATCCCTAAATCCGTCTCGCGAGCCCGTTGTACACAAAACTGTTCTCGTAGTTCCGACAAGGTAGACTCCACTCCTCCGTGAAACACTCGCTCACGAGCCCACTGTACAAGCAAGGTGGTGAAATGATGCTCGGTAGGTAATATAATGGGGTACTTCACTTGGTCGTTATCCTCAAGGTGTTGTAACCGCCCCTTTAAACGAATGACTCGTAGTTCGTCTTCAAAAACCCGCAGATTTGCCAAGAGAAACAATTGTGAATTGTTTTTCCCTTTTTGGACCGCGCCGCCAAAGATCCTCCTCCACCAAACGATGCGCCGAGATACCTCTGGTTATTCTGCGGGATTGTCTTCACCGACACAATGCTCCCACACATCAGGATCGCTTAATGTGCGTATTTTTGAAACGCGATGGTCTAAGAAAGGATTCCAACGGGACGGGTGGTGACGGATCCAAGAGAGCACAATTGTCGAATCCATCCATCACTCTTAATCGTGTGACGCGTAATAAGGGGCACTTTTTTGCATTATTTTGACACTTAGAATACGTGATGTTTTGTGCCGCGCAGAGAGTCGGTCGAAGGGTGCCGCTTAGTCTAGACGCTACACTGTGCCAGCAACAGCATGTGGCACGTTGAACCGATTATGCCAGTGGTACAGGCGGACTGGCTGCAGCTCCGGCACTTCGTAGCACGCAGAATATACGGTAGTGTGTGCCGCCTCGTGGGCCTGGTAGCGCGTGCCACATAACATCGTCGACGGTGGCTTTACCATGCAAAATCAACCGCACGACAAAGTTGCACAACACTGTAACAAGAAGATGCATGACAACTTTACTTCTCGAAATGTGCACCGTACGCAATAAATGTAAGACACGCTGAGACAATCAAATATTGCACTCAGTAAAACAACATTGGAGAAAAATACCACCCGGAAGCTGTGCAAACGGTTAAATTAATTAATTTAATTAACGGCTGGTCTATAATGACCGGGAGTTGATACTTGTCAACAGTAGAATAATAACATTGGAGAAAAATACGACCAAGCAGCCGTGTTAAAAGTTAAAACAAAAATTTGTTAAAACAAAAGTGAGGTGCTCCATAATGACCAGCAGTTGATACCTGCCACCGTTAAAACAATAACACTGGAGAAAAATACGACCATGGAGTTGGGCTGTTAAACGAAAGTTAGCGGCTCCATAATGACCAGCAATTGATACCTGTCACCGTTAAAACAATAACACTGGATAAAAATACGACCAACAAGTTGCGCTAGCAGTTAAGCGAAAGTGAGCGGCTTCATAATGACTAGCAGTTGATACTTCTCAACTGGGTCAGTGTACGAAACACAAGAAATCTCCATATCACAGCAATGTCGAGGACAGGTAGGTATCATGGAGTACGAAGAAAACAATAGGTGGCAAACCATTTGCCACATCCTGTGATGTTACACCACAAAACAAAAGAAGACGAAAACAGCGAAGACTGGCTACGACGCGCTTGAAAATTTAAAATGGCATGGTTGGCGTGCTTGTAGACTGGGTAGCTGATGTAGTCCCTTCTGTCTGGGGAGTAGAATTTCCGGTGGCCTGCTGGGTGTACTCAGTGCTGGGCTCGTCTGCCGATGCTACACCTGGGTGTTACAATCGGTTGTTAGGCGGTATGAAAATGGGTTAACTAGCAACACAGGAGGGAGAAAATCGGGAGGGAGTCGCGATTTACATGTGAGACGAGGAGTTCGCCTTCTAAATGCTCTAACTACGGTATGTAGTCGGGCACAATGGAGGACGAGCGCCAACCCCGGCCCCCTTGGCTACAAAACACAACTCACCTGATTCAGGGCCAGCTTCGCCCCCGATTTGTGCGAAGTCCCGGAAAGATGGCTGCAAACCGCTTGCATTTGGATTACCTTCACCAAGTAGGTCTGCTCATGAAAAGAAGTAAAAACAACGAGCGACAGAGACTGTTAACTTGTTCAAAATACGTCACAGAGCAGAAATAGTGCATGGGCGGAAGCTCTCACCAAGCACGGCATGCTCCGTTGGCGAATGCCCGCAGTAAGCGCACCATCCGGGCATGAGAGGGGCGCCGCTGTCGTTTCGATAAAATTCCAAGCAGTCACAAGATTTGCATATACCACGAACCACGCCTCGCGCGTCCTTGTTGTTTGACATCTAAAAATAACGTAAAATCACAACATATTCCAGATAGTGCATGAGGCAATAACGATCACGTCAAGGAAGTGGCGCGACTCCACTGCTTGGTGGCGGTGTGCACTATGCCCGTCTTTATTGTTTTAGTGCGAAATCATTTCTTGCCTCACGAGTAGAGTTTGCAGGTTGTCACCAGAAAATATCCACCTGTTTAACCATTAATAATTAGTCAACTAATTAACTAACGCCAATTAGTAAACACTAATTACTCAACTAATTAACTGCCACTGATTAGCCATCTAATTAACTATCAATTTGTCAATCATTTAAGTGTCTAATAAGTCACTAATTATAAGTCACTAATTAGTCGCGACTAATTAGTGAACTAATTAACCCTCATTAATTAGTCAACACTAATCCCGTGACCACAATGACGTCATCATTAGTCAACACCAATTAGTCAAATAATTAAGATCATTAATTAGTCAACGCTAATGCTTTCGCATTGACGCACGCAAGGACACTTAAGTGCCTCCCACAATTTTTGTCCTCTTCCTTGACACGTAATTTCGTTTCGTAGTCCTTATTTTCACTGCTGCCGCTCTGTATTCAGGTAATCGAGAAACAAATCCAAACACCCCCCTCGCTTTAGGTGACCCATCGGGAAATGTATTGCTTCCAACATAGCTGTCTGTGATCTGTTTCGCGGCTTCCGCGAATACCACAAATCCTGCGAATAACTATGGTAGCTGGCACAGCAAGCTCTACCGTAGCTGTTTATTACTCAAGCACTAAACGCAGAACGCTGCGAAACTACGGAACCCAAATTACAGGCACTTATGTCGCAAGCAGTGCGAGGGGCCAAGCACACTACGACGTGGTCCCAGAAACTTAGGGGAATATTAGTAATAATACTTAGAGCTCTGCAGAGAGACGGAGCCTTAAAGGGACAGTCGCATTCTCCGAGGTCAATTTCGAAACTAATGCGAATTCTAATTCCTTGCCGACCACTAAAGTGGGCCCGAAAATACCATTTCGATCCGCGGCGTACTTTTCGCGCAATCCGATGAAAAAGAAACCGGAATCCTTGCGCCCTCGCTCTCTAAAAGTGGGAGCAAACGTCACAGGGATAAGGCCAATCAGCGCGCGCCCTGGGCAAATGCGAGCTGCGCGCCTTTTTCCTTTTTGGCGATCGCGAAGCGAAGGGAGCAAACATGAGTCGGAAAACGAGAGTGATGTTTCCCTGTCTGGGGGAGATTCTGACGAACATGTTAGCGGTAGCGGCGACGAGTTGATGCTGGATGATGACCCATACTCTACGGACCCAATGCCTCTGGAACCCGCCGACCATCCACGAGATGTGGCTGCGGCTGCGGCTAACCCGCGGGATGACATTTTTAGGTGACGTATCTCTTTGCATGGTTGCCGTCGGATGTGCGAAACAGTTTAGAATGTTGAAATCGGCAGGTGTCTGTGTAGAGTCTGCGACCACAGGAGCCCGACGAGCGCCTGTGTTGCCATTCTGCTGCCAGGGCGGTAGAAATGTGCAACAATGCCGCCGTGCAGCGCATAACACAACACCCATTACTCAGGGACATCTGCCTCCGTACAGAGCTTCTAGTGGTGTACGCGCCTCAATGCTGCCGCTACGATCAACATTTTAGGCGACTCAATCCCCAGGACCACAGGTAAGCCTGCTGCAGTGCTCTCTCGTTTGCTATATGATTGCGACCGTATTGAATTTTTCGGTTTAAATGACCCCCCCCCCCCCCATCAAGATTCGGAAGGGTAAACTCGAGTGGTAGTCGGGTGTTGTTGGTTATGCAAATTGTCGCACCTAAAGTGGACAAGGGCTGTATACAAAAGGGCGACTATTCTCAGCAGCTTTTTGGCCTACACAAGTTTGTCCCTCATAAATCATAAGCGTGGACGACAGCCGTGGAACGATCCAGAGAATCCCGGTCCAACAATTCCATTAGGAAAAGTGAAGCAACACAGCCGCCTCAGCTAGTC
This sequence comes from Ornithodoros turicata, assembly GCF_037126465.1. Lineage (NCBI taxonomy): Eukaryota > Metazoa > Arthropoda > Arachnida > Ixodida > Argasidae > Ornithodoros > Ornithodoros turicata. Next base: position 782,976 of record NW_026999378.1, on the reverse strand, counting down.
TCGACATGCTCTCAATTATGCCAGTTAGCCATGCCCTGATTGGCAACACAAAACCCTGACTGAATTGAGTGGGAATTTTAAACTCTCAAGGAAAGTCTTGCAAGTCTGAAAACAGAAGCATTTGAGGTGGCAATGAAGGGGGGAAGCATGTTACTGAAAAATATAAGAGTAACATATTTTGGGAGAAATTGGATTTTGCCGAAATTGGAGGGAGTTAACAGTTGGAATCGTGCTCATCCTGAAAGAGGCGGACATTTTTCTGTTGTACTATGTTGCACACCTGCCAACCTTCCACATTCAAAATGCGGGAGACCCTGGAACTAAGGAATGAATGCACAGGCTTTGAACTCCAAGGTTGGGATAGTGTCTGTTCTTCTGTTCTGGCCATTGTCTTCCCAACACTGCTGGAGATTTGGCAGGTATGCAAATGCCCACAAGATATGATGCTAAACAAAAAGAAATGTCATGTGGTGTTGTCTTTTCCAGCTGCCTGAGATTCGCGGCATACTCGTCATTCACAAGATGGGTCTGGGGATACCTTGGCCCAAGGAACAGACGACAGGTTCCTGGATGCGTTGTCTGAGCAATCAGGAGGGAGTTCCCGTCTACGTCTTATCAAGGCTATCAGCGATAGGACCATCGAAACAAGGGTGTCTTGGCAAGAGAGACAAGCTGGTGCATACTGATGGCTGGAACTGGAGACATGTAGTGGCAAGACAAAAATTTTGCTGACATAGGCACACTTCGTGTAAGTGAGCCCTTGGTCATCCCCCTTGCCTCCCATCAGAGGTTTTCGAGGATACTATAGGTGTGGTATTTCCGTCATTGCAATGTGGGGGATGTTTTGTCTTGTCACTCTGTATCTCCAGTTGCAGTCAACAGACTGTCTACCCGTCTGTACAGCAAAAACTACTACACGTGGCGGTATTAGCTCTGGCATCAAATCCAGACTGCACTGCACTAAGTTAGTGCCGAGGTGGGTGTAGTGACGGGAATAAAGAATGACCCTATAATTGTACAGTGGAGTATGACGGAGTGGTAACAACAAAATAGCTTAGGTTTATTTGCCTCCCATTATGTATGGGAGGCAAATAAAGCTAAGCTATTTTATTATGTTGTGCTGTGGTTCTAAATTAATGTGGTGTGAAGTCTGGGTGGTTACAAGTATGCTGCCACAGGGATGTTAGGAGGGTTCATGTTGGTAGATCCATATCTGGTGTACTAATACGCTATGCAAGTCTGTGTCCATTGTTTTCCTCTTCCTGGAATCACGGGATGACAACCACCTTGTGAGATGCGCCGTGAAGTGGGAAGTGGGTCCCCAGCACTTGCTTCAGCCATGACCTCCACATCTGAAATATGGCCTTGAGTGTTAACACTCAAAAGAATACGTTGAGGGCCTAGCGGGTACAATAATAAACATAAAAATGACTATGCAAATAAATCTTCCCTTTTGCGGTCCGTATTTCACTGGCACAGTTATTTTTCTGTCGACATTACGTTATAAACACTGGCAGCCGCATCACACAAGATTCCTTTCACAGAACTGGACAATTTTCAGGGCTCGTACATATCCATTATTCTGTGGGACGTGCAAAAAGAATTGCAATATTTTCGTGGCTTGACAAAACATACCAAATCCAGTTGATTCCGTTGACGTGCTTGCTGCCGCCTGAAATAGAGCCAGAAATTAGCAACAAAGCTTCAGTAGAATATTGATGCAAGTGTCTCGGACGTAGCCAAACACAGATTGCGATGTTTTCACATCCCTGAATGCTGCCATCAGGCTTACACTATGAACTGTAGAAACATCCACTAGCTGCAATAACATTAGAGTAGCGCTGTCACGTGGGAGTGTTACGTTACTCCTGCATAATACTGGCGACAATTAGTACAGCAACAACACACCAATCTTTTTTCTCTAGAGTGCGCGTACTATTGCGTCAGGATGCTGCAATCATTGTAATAATTTGTGTACATTAGCAGCCGGTGTGACTGTGACGTGACAATCGGCGGCGAGGCCAGGTGTTCGCGATGATGTTTACTGTGACAACTGATATTTTTCATCGCAGCGTAGCTGTGACCACGCAAGATTGTCACTTACTCCGTCACACTTGTCACACTCCGTTACTGGTTCCTGCTCTTGTTCCTGATCGAATGTGGTAGGCACGGCGTCAATCTTCAGCCGCTTCTGTTTCTGCCGTAGCCCGAGCCGAACTTGCAATACATCTTCATCAAAATAGGCGTCGTCAGCGAAATGACAGGAACAGACGCGTGAAGCATTCAATCCTTGGGCCACACCACAGTAGTGGCTGGCGATCGCTTCCTCCCACTTTCGTTTCGTTTCGCCATTGCGAGGTCGGTGAAATGTAAGCCCGGGATTCGCGTTATAAGTCTTTCTGCACCCGAGCACGTAGCACCGGTTTCCTGGCTGTGACATCGCACGTCAACGGCGTGAAATCCTAGGCCACACACTGTGGTTCAAAGTACTTCGAAGCAAACGCGAGACAACAAGAAAAAGGGTCAGACGCACGCTCAGACACACACATAATCTGCGGCGGGAAGGAGCGCCTCCTGATGGTTGGTTTATCCGGGTGACGTCATCCAGTGTCGGCGCCTTGCGGGGATTGCCGTGCGCGCCGGAAGCGCGAACATTTAAAAGTCGTTTCTGAGTCAACCAAGTGGATTTGTGCGGAGAAAATTTGCCGGCGTACATTATGAACGACAGGGAACATGACCATAATAGTTCTGGAACACGCTTCCGGATGCGACTATCCCTTTAATCTTGCCCTTTCAATTTGGCACTTTACACTTCGCTGCTAATCGGCCATGCTCGTCTGCAAACGCGCACTGATGTGAATATCGTATCGCATCACACCCTATGCTTTTTGCTCTGGCAGGCTTTCCAAAGACTGTGCGAGCATCTCATACGCATTAATCGTTACAAAATGAGACGTAATCACATTTCTTACCTTCAGAATCCTTCCGGCCGAGGTTGCACAGGCAGGGCACACACCGTTCGCGCCGATGCATTTGAAAAGCAAAGCAGGGACGCCTGTGGTCGTCCGCCGGACGCTACTTTGACGCCACTTCACCTTTGTCAACTACTAGGCCTTCAACCGTCTTTGGACCATGCTAAACAAAAAGTACATTGCGTACCGTATCAAGCAACGTGGATTATTAAAGCTAATACGTTAGCACAATAAAATAGTGGAGGACTACGTTGCGCAGCGCAGTGATGTGACAACGCATTTGAAGACGCGGCCTGTTCGGTGAGGAGAATGTATGTAAGAAAGAGCAACCGTGTAAGGGGCACAATAGGCGGCACATTTCTGCTGAAGAGCGAGGTGCCGCCTGATAAGGGTTACAAACGGGTTTATACCGCTATAAAAGGCTGGAAAAATTTGTGTCGCGTGTATGCTGGCGTCTGAAAAAGCATAAAGAGTCACGTGTCTGGCTCCGTTCGAAGAGTATATCCCGACGTGTCGACACACGCTGACATGTCGCAGAGTGGGCAATTCTGTGCACCACGCCTTCCATTCCAGCTGAGCTTAGTCTGGAAGTTTGGCGTCCCAATCCACTCCGTCGATCCAGAGTTGCTGGAATAGTCTCTTCACGCGTATTGCAAACGGGCTAATGAATCCCAAGGGATCGAAGACCCTGGAAGGGGCTTGTAAAACGAACGTTTTTGTGTCGCCTGTCTCCCCTCCAGGAGGATGGTAAACAAAGACTTCAAGGACACTTGGAGCAAGTCTTGTGCCTTATCCCACGACACTCCCAGAATCTTTTTTGGACTCAAGATTTCTGATACAGATGATGTTGCCTCGCAGGATAGTCCACCATCAAACACAACAACGAAACACACGAAACACATACGAAACACACTTCATGACATGAAGTTCACGCTGTTGCTCGTCCATTTACGAAGGTTCATTCCAGCGGCTTTTATTATAAGCATTGCGTCTTCGTACTGCTTCCTTGCTTCTTCCGAATCGACTCCAGTGACCAAATCATCGACATATAAGGACTTCCACAGCTTTTCGGCTGTTGCCTTTAGATTCCCGTCGATTTCAGCGAGGATGTTGAATGGTTGCTTACAGAAGGAACGGACTGGACGTCGCTCCAAACGGCACTCTTGTCATGCGTAGTGTTTGGAGCCCTCCTGAGTCAGCCACGTATGTCCCAGAGTCCGGTTGTTGTTCAAACCAAATGTAACGGAATACATCGCTATCCTTTTCACGAACTTGAAACTGAAGAAAGGCCTCTTCAATGTTAGCCGTAAGCGCAATCTTGAAACCCCTGAATCGGATTAACAGCTGCAAGATATCAGGGTTCATGTTCACGCCTTTGTCCAAGCACTCATTCAGTGACGGACAATGGGGAGCGTGAGACGAGGCATCAAAGACGACTCGTCGTAGCGCGGTCTTCTTGGATGACTGCGGAGTGTGGCACGTAGTAGACAGGGCCCTTGATTTCGGCATCAGTATCGACGACCTCTGCGTGACCGAGGTTGAGGTATTCCCTTATAACGCTGTCGTACCGAAGAAGCAATCCTTCCGTCCGCTTCAAGCGCGCAATAAGCTTCTTAAGTCGAGTCAGAGCAATTTCATAGTTGTCTTCAAGAAATCCAACCGGGTAACGTTTCCACGGTAGGGTTACGTTGTACCTTTGTCTATTTTTTGTTTTAACGGTTTGCGAGAAGTGTTCAAACACTGGTGATCTGAAGAAGTGGTCTTGCCCGTCGTCACACCCATGGTTTCTATGTCCCAGAACGAACAAAGAGTTGGTTCCCATGTGCTGCCGTCGTCGGTAGAGCCAACAACTTCCACCAAAGAATGAGCACGAAGAACACAGGCAACTGTTGATAGGTGACTCTTGACGTGCCCTTGAAACTCGATCTGTGAGGAGAGTGGCGTAGGCCGTTGGATGATCCAGCCTAATATAGAGTTCAAGGCCACAAACCGATCAGATCCGCTCTTCCTCAAGATTTCACCGGTAAGAATGGCCCACTGAGATCGAAGTCTTAATCTTGCGATCTTCCTTCTTTGAGGCGACGTAGCCTTGTTAGAGCCGAAGGTTATTTCATCGACTATCGGCAAATGTAAGGTGCTCGCCAAAGCCTCGGATATGAAGGTGCGATCGCTCCCACCGTCGATTACTCCCCTGACGTACGTACATCTTAGCAGGGTGACAGCCCGAACTCTGAACGTGTGCAGGAGGACTTCAACAGCATTTTCTCGTGAAGCGGTAGGCCGGGCCCTTTTACAAGGTGTCGACTGTGCTGCAAAATTTGTGCTCTCTCCAGCGTACTTGGGTACACTCTTTCCTGCACACGGGCAAGTGCATGCTTTCCTTGACATGTGGAACAGAAAATACGAACTTTGCAATCCTTGGCCCTGTGACCCTTTAGCGTACAACGGAAGCAGCGAAAGTCCTTTGATAATAAGGCTGACTTTCTATCCCAGATCATGGGAGATCTACAGGTCTGAGTTTGATGAGCCTGCTTGTAGATCAAACATTCCTCTCTTGTAGCAGACGATGAGTGAAGAGCAGAAGCAGATGGGAGGGCTTTAGGGCGCACTCCTTTCTTGTGGCCCTGCTCGATTTCATCTGTTTTATTATTTTGTGACCATTGGGACCCTTCTCTGCTCTCAACCTCTATCCTGAGGAAATTGAAGAGCTTTTTCATATCTTCTTCGGCTATACTGCCTTCTGCTGAAGAACTTGCCTCAGTGCCGGCCGCAGTGGCTGTGGATGAGATACTTGACTGAAGTGCCTGACGTTTGTACTCCACTGTTAGTTGACCAGGTAGAGACTGGGTGAGGATTTCTGCTAGCATAGCTGCAGAAGAGGCAGGCTGCACAGTGGCTGTTTTCAAGCTCCTCATATGAACTTAGACGTGATCGTAGAGGTTCCGTAGTCCTGCAACGCCGTGCACTGATTTAAAAGCAGGTAAATTGCGGATCCGTTGAAGATACAATTGGCGGATCTGCTTGATGTCTCCGAAACGTTCTCGTAGAAGACGTATTGCATCTTCATAACATGAAGCTGTGGTAGGTAACCCTGCTATGACTGATGCGGCAAGACCAGTCAGATGAAGGCGCAAGTAATGAAACTTATCCGAGACGAACAGACCTGTGTTATCGTAAATGCTACCCTTGAAATGCTCCCAGAACGATGTCCATTGTCCGTAGTCCCCGTCCAAGGGGGTTATTTTAAGTACGAGCAGCTTGGGACCTTTAGACCTAAGTTCTGATCGCTGGCTCGTGACGTTCGTTCCTGTCTGAAGGAACTCCGGCGACGAGCAGTCAAGTGTGAGTTTCATCGCGACGAATCAATTCCCGAGAAAAAAACAAGAAACAAAAGGCACGCGCAACCATCGGTGCCAACAGTGCGCGAGCTTCTGACCTGACCTTTCTGACCTGGCAGTGACCATATGTCTGTTACTGCATTCCTCCCCCGTACCCTGGTTGGTAACGATCCGGTGGACGTCTGTTCCTGGTTGAGCGTCGCCGGAGGCGGAGTATAGAGTCATTGCGTTCCCTTGGCCGTGAAGGAGCTGGAGGAATCGCTGAGCCGAGCAGGTACCGCTGGGGCGGTCTCCTGCTGCGCGTGATCGTCCGGTGGCGAACGGCTCTAAGCCGGTCGTGGTGACGCACCTGATCACCGTCGGAACTACCAACAACAGTCATTCTGGGTCCTGCCTCATCCCAACGGGTTGACCGAGGTGAAACTTCGACTTGCTCGACTGACAGTGTCCTAAGGGATGGTCCCTAGGGCCAGGCACCAGATTGTCCAAACGGGAATGAACTTCCTTTCCCAACAGCAACATAGCCGGTGTCTTGCCGCGCTTGAGGGGTGTTCGGCGATAGCTATGCAGGATTCTTGCTAGTCGCGTTAACAACGTCACCTTCACATTCTTCTTCAGTCCGGTTTTAATAGTACGCACAGCCCGCTTGGCCAACCCATTTGACTGTGGGTGGTAGGGCGGCGACCGTAAGTGGACAACACCGTTATGGCTCATGAATTCCTAGAAAGCTTCACTCACGAACTGCGGTCCGTTGTCGGAGACCAGTGTTCGCGGTAAACCCCATCGACTGAACAGCGTCCGCAGTTCCTCAATCGTCCGGGCGCTTGATGTAATATTCACTTGCTGTGCGAGTCCACGGCTATCAGTAGCATCTGTCCCTCTATTGGCCCGCAAAGTCAACGTGAACGCGAGCTCATTGGTAGCTGTCCAAATAGCTGGTGGTTGCTCCGGTGGCATAGACGCCACTTGTGCACAAGTGTTGCAAGTCTTTGCTAGCAACTCGATGTCTGCGTCCAAACCTGGCTACCAGAACAACGCCCGCGCAAGGGATTTCATTGCTGATATTCCCTGATCCGTCTCATGCAAGAGTGGCATCATCATTTTCCCCACAGCACGCGGTACGACGACTCGGTGCCCACAGCACATAAGTCCGTTTCTAACAGATATTCCTCTCTTCGGCAACAATCACGTCGTCGAGATACACTTGTTCCCCAGGTAGGCCCAGCAGGATCGCTTCCATGCGTAGTTGAAAAATCTCTGGAGCGGAAGATACTCCGAACGGCAACCGGTTGAAACAAAAAGGTCCTTTGTGGGTGTTGACTACTGTTAAAATTTTGGAGGCATCTTCCAGCGGCATTTGATTGTAGTCGTCTATAGTGCTGAACACTTCTCCTCCTCCTAGGGTAGCGAAGATGTCGTCGATCCGCGGAAGAGGGTACAGCTCGGTATGGCAAGCGGCATGGATGGGGAATTACACCACTATCAGAATAAACTTCACCGCATAGCACGCTCTTAGCCAACCGTCATCCTAAATGAGAACGTCCCGTCCTTTGATTTGATGAATGATCGTAAGCCATGTTTGTGGCAATTATGAACTGCATAATGCCACAAAAATGACGTCCACTTCGCGGTTTCAGCAAATCAGGGGAAGAATGATGCCAGTCGACATGATGCTTGGCTAAGAGCGTGCTATGTGGCGAAGTCCATTGCTAAGAGTGAGGCAATTCCTATTGCTGAGATTGCATAACTGACACAGCATGACACATGTGAACATGTAACAGCTGGAAACTGGGCTCATTCTCGTGTTTGTGGCAGCGATGCAGTTATGCTGCCAACAACATAATCACAAACAAAATACGCTAAAAATACATAACGCTGAACAACAACCATTGCGCAGGACATTACCCATTGCATTGAAACGACCCAGACAACACAGTGATATCCACTGGACGTCCACTGGATGTCCATGCAGGAAATGTGGGATATCCAGAGGATATTCCACAATATCAGGCGGAGATCCATATGACATCCCGGTGACTCCCAAAAGACGTCCCAAATCCTATGAACTTCGTGTGGGACGTATCGTGGACATATGACCTGCCGGGATATGCATACTATACAGCGGGTGTTCAGCACGCTTCGACATCTTGGTGTTGAAGCGTGTTGAGGTGGTGTCCAGATTGTGGGGAATGAGACGCTGTCACACAATAGCCAGAGTTGCTTAGCGGCGCTAACGTGGAATCAAAAAATAAACATCACACAAGGAGGCTGCTTAATTCACATTGCCATGACTTCTTTATTGGAAGTAACAGGTGCAATATGCTATAGAAGCAAGTAACTCGATTTGCCACTAATAAAGCATTCTTGCATTCCCTCTAAAGCCAACAATTGTAATGCGATGATGGGAGCTTTCACAGGTTGCTCAAGTTCACGAAGCCTAGCCCACTTACAGAAACGACGAATAATACGCCTGTCAGACGTACTAATTTAGTGTCACTTATTTGAAGTGCACTCCGTCCCGTAATGTCACTTTCACTAGGCTACTGCTACACGGCATAAGTAAGTGTCACTAAGCAGTCATGGTGATGACGATGGGCGAGCTTGAACTCCCACCTAACATCGCGGAGTGCGCCATGCTTTCTTGGTAAAATCATTTTTCTTACGTCCAGAAACATTTCATAAAGATTTTCTTCGAAAGTCGATTGAACGTCATAAATATAATTGTTGCGAACCAACACAAGTATATTTATTTGACAAATTTTCAATCTTCTTCTTCACCTCTTTGGTGGTGTTTACTATGTCTTGCGCGTGCAACTGGCCCGCGATGTCAGCATACACCACTGATCTCTATGTATAAAGGCTGGATCGCGCATGGGAGAGGGGCTCGTGGGGGAGAGGCACGCATTCGGGCCGCCATGTTGGGAGGCCCGAAAGCGCTGTGTGTGCCCATAGAAAACAATGGGAGGCAACATAGATTGTAAGTATTTATTGCGCTGCAGGCGTTGATCGTTGTTTGTCGTCACACAATTTTGTAAGGTGCCAGTATACTGATGTATCCAAACAGTGTTCCACAGATGTCCTGCCGTTCAATTCTTAATTACGCTATATTTTGCATTCCGAAACAAGACCGTTACTGCAGTGCAGCGCTGGGGATTGTACTACAGCACGTTTCGCAGCCAATATTTCAATATGAAACGATGTGAGATTAACAACAACCATGTATATAATCTTCCGTGCTGCCTTCTGGACAAAAATTGTTCCACAAAGAACGGTCCCAGAAAGGATATACTCACATGGTAGAAAGAAACCCCAAACAATTACTTCACGCAACTAGATAACGCTTAGGCCAGTTAATCTAGGTATTGATGCAAATTTAATCAAGTTACTTAGTAAGTGGTAACACCTCCTTGAGACACAAGACCTATCTCCTTTTCAAGTACAGCACCTCTTCTTTCTTTTTTTTCTTCCTTCATTTGCTCTGATTATTTGCAGGTAAAATTGAATGTCCTTCTCGCGTACTCACATGCTTTAGCTGAATAGAACTGCAGGGTGAACAAAGCTGCGTAGGGACGGGGGCCTGCCATCCACTGCTCACTTTGTCATGCTTGTTATGTGGAGCACGTTGCAAAAAATGCAGCTGCACGTCTGAAACTCCAATCATTATCATCGTTATCTAAAAGGGAGTGTGGTAGCACTGCCGTGAAACCAGGCACGATTTCTGAAGATCTTCTATATGACACTTTCCGCAGTTAGCACACTTTCAGCGTCAATCTCTCTCATAGGAGTCACTTTGCATTAACAGTGACTCCCATCTTACATTTTAATGTGCGAGGGCTCTCTTGCACTACACATATATGGTTACCAAACTGCAACATGACGATTTGGAGCTTGAAACGGGAGCCCTGGTGTACCCTGTCTGTGAAATGATACCAACTGAATCATGTCAAACGTGATGTTTAGTGGAAGTGTCGTGTTGTGCATTCTGCGTGACAAAGATGTAACACGATATGCTTTTGTAAAGAAGATAAGTGATGTTATGCTCTATGAATAAAGAATATACATTTTTCAAGTTCAACATCTATTCTTGCATATATGCATTTCAAGATACAATGAATGTGCGGGGAGGTGACAAAACAATACGTTTATTGTTTTGTGACCTCCCTGCAATGACAATGGACAGGCATGACAATGTACACTATGTAAATTTGTTGCACCATTTGTTTAATGCAAACAACACTTTGTTAATTTCAAGCTTTTTGCTCCCATCTAAGATATTCCTATCCTGAAGGAACCGCCACTTAGACACCATAAAATATTCAGTAGGGTTCACTCTGGCAGGCCCTGCCACTGCAAATTTCCTGAATCGAAATCCTTCAAACTGTGTCATAATCTTAAATACGTCAATATTTTTAGTAGTTGACGTGCTGGAGGACACTCCTCCTGCAGCTAAGGCAACTACAGAGCGTTCCAAGAGGCCGAAGGTAAACCTACAGCTGCATGAATGTGATCAACAGTAGTGCATTCTCAAGAAATAATTTTCTTCTTATAGCATATATGTGCATGCCTATTAACTGAAACAATGATCACAGTTCCCCAACAAGTTTCCTGAGGGTGTATACTGTAGAGGTGGGTTAGATCTACAACAGTTAATACAAGGTATTATATACTATGAATATGTTTAAAAATCTCATGTGACACATTGGCTTTTACTTTTAGGAGGTGCTGCGGTGATCGAAGTTTGTGGGCACTGGTCAGGTTTTGCACCCATTTCTTGAGTATGTCGAGGCAGCTGTGAAGGGGAGAACATTGGTTAGGATGCAACTAGTTAAAAATAAATACGTTGTTTAGTAAAAGCATTGCATAAATGTTTAAAACATCAGTTTAAAATAGGGTTTACAATCCCAATATCTTTTAAAAATTTCGACGTTTAGACGCTGTTCTAAAAAGAATTATAGCTTCACCACCAAGACACAATGCTGGGTGAAGGGGCATAAGGTGTATAGATGGCCTGCACCGGCCCTAAAGAAAGAGGGAAAAGAAGCACGCGTATAGGCGGGGTGCGCCGGTCCACCAGAAAGAGGGAAAAAGCACTGGTAAAGCTAGGTGTGACGGCACGTGCAAGCCAAGTATATAAAACTCTCTGAAGTGATGTGTTCCATGATGTGAACATGTAAAGAGAATGTGAAAAATTGAGAGAGGCTCACCACAGCACGTGCACTGAGGTGGTTCCTCCCCGTAAAGTAGGAACCCGTGGATGAGGAACATGATACTTATCTGTAAGCTCGATCGCATCACACTGCACAGACGATCCTCTGGGTTGCCCCCGTGAGGAAACCTGTATTGAGAGACCACTTTTGCCTTAAACACTGCTACAAATAACACGACAAGCTACAATTATCGCAACAAGCTGACAACATAGCTCAGACACAAAGGCGGTATCCAAGTCACACAACACCACCGTTACGTAGGATTGTTTGTCACAAATCAAACCAAGGCACAAAACAATACCAATACATGCAAAAGATGGAGTCACTTGTTCTCATTACGTCGTAATGCTGAACTCGTGCGCGAAAGTGATTCAAAGAAATGACTGTGCACTTGCTTCCGTAGAGAACACGAGTGATGCTATATGCACGACGTCGTGCGCCAAAACCGGAAGTTGCTATTACAGTATACACGCGCTTCTGCGCTCTTTTTGAGGACCTTCTGACCTAACCGGCGGCATAGTCTCATGCTAGGAATGCATGCAGAAATGCACTCGAGTGCTCGCACATATTGATGACATCACTATCAGTGTAGTGTAACATGTTCTCTCTAGCATATTATGCACTCAAACTGTATCTGCCGCCAGGTAAAATGCAAGTGTGTTCGATTGAACCTCGGAAGAGCGATCAAACAACTTGCACCCAGTGCTGGTTTGGGACAAAAAACACTTCATAATTGTCAAATAAATGTACAGAATGGACGCCTATTTATTCCTTGATAAAGAATAACTCACCTGTAGAAATTCCGGCCCTGTATCCTTGCCGGTACGGTTGGTACGACGATAATTGCAAGAAGTTGCCATGGTCCCTGCGGCGACTGTTTTGGGTACAGTAAGATGGCGGCCGGTTGCCGCACGCTCGCGCTCCTATCCGCGATCCAGCCTTTTACAATCGAGATCAGTGGCATACACTTTCGCGTTTCGCTTGGTCCTCCCATGTTCTGATAGGATAGGTTTCTATCTCAGACCACGATGCCCTGTCTTTTTTGTCTTCCATTATTCAGTGCTTCACTGCGAGTATTTTGCGATTTCGCCGGTAACACTTAACCACCGTGCAATGTCAACAAATATGGCTGCCGCGAAGTGGATTACGAACTCTACTGGGCAGTCTGTGAACGAGAGTACCGGTAAATCACGCCAAAAATCCTTACGTCTTTCTGATACAAATCAGCGCTGTCTTAACAAATTTGTCCAAAAATAAATTCCGATTGGGTTGTTTCTTTCCTTTTCCAAAAATAAACTTTTTGTTACGCAATCCCTGCCGTGGAGGCTACGTACTTGATTGTCGCAGGCAAAGTGAAGTGAGTTTGGCGAACTCACTTCATCGTAAGTGTACTTTGCATTTAGTGTCACTAAAAGATTCCGTGTGACTCCGAAAGAATGACACTTACTGCAAGTGTACTCGCTGAAAGTGACACTAAATTAGTACGTCTGACAGGGGTATAAGACCTGATTGTACGTAACATAAAGCGGAAGTCTCATGTACTCACATATTCGCCTAGTTAGGTATGAAGTCGTTTTCAAAACTAGTACAAAGGCTTTATATATGTTTGAAAAATATCACATGAACGGGCATAGTAATATCTTACACACACAAACAACTGGAAACTAACACGAAAAACCTATGAACAACTCCTGCATGAAAGAAGTGCACGTGAGTTCTTGCAATGCAAATGATGAATTTCCCAAACTGCAGAAGAGCAGCAAATTGCGAGTTTCCAAAGAAAAACGCTGCAAAAGAAAACGTTGTTGGTAAAAAAAATAACACTTTTTAAACATAAGAAATGAACAAGATAATGCACTGTCAATCACAGTTCGCTGACGCAGAAAAAAAAAACTATACACTGTAAACAGCAGTAAGTAGAACCCAAAAGTCTAACGTTACTACGTGCATTACAAATGATTATTTCCCTTTAAGGAATGACACCAAAATTAAATGCCCGAAACACAAAGTTGTTTGCAGAAAAGTAAATGATTTTGAAAAATGTGACATTAATAAAATAATGCTGCTTCAACCATTGTAAGCTGGCACACAAAACAGCTGCAGCAAACAAAAGAAGCCTCACGTGACTAAACACATTTTAAACAATGACTTTCCCTTTAGTGAAGGGCCGCAGAAGTAATCGTTCTGAGCAAAAGGTTACAAGCAACACAATTGAGTTTTCCAGGTATTCACCCTGCTCCTACATGGTAGAGCGGCCGTGAAGTTTTACTTGAGGTTCAAAGGCCACCGAAAAGCGTTGTAGCTCCTCAGCAAACCATAATATTCGTGCGACATCCCTGCATGGCCGCGAACGTCCTGAATATCCGAACATCCACGAGATATGCATAGGATATCCCAGAGCGACATTTGCGGTGTGATTTTACCCGCTAAACAACAAGTGTCCCAGGTACATCTACAGAATATCGCACAAGACACCAGAATGTCGTGCTCTGGATGTTTGGATTCCCATGCATAAAGCAGTTTGCAAGTCCCGTATACAGCGTTTGTAGAACATCCAAGAGACCAGGATGTCAGCACTCATTGAACGTCTCGGAGACGTCACCACGATGTGGTCTAGAGATATACGGGTGTGCGGGACGTTTAGCAAATCTTGTTCTGTCAATTTAGTAGTAATGTTTCGGTAGTACTGAGAGCAAGCGAACTGTGAGCATGAGATATAGAATGAACAAATAACGTTCGCGTGCTGCTGTCTGTGCAACGTATTTATGTAGCGTTCTTCAAGCGACAGAGTAAACGTATTTGCTTTACAGCTCTGCTGATCAGATAATCACATTCGAGACGATGACCTCAATTAAAAACACAGTATTTGACAGCCAAGGATGTCAGGAATGTTGTTCGGTATACTTTGACTCGACAATTGCAAAAACGCATCAACCTTCGTCACCGTTACGAATGTTTTATGCCCCACTATCCTTAACGACCGTGCCCTCCAGAAAATCTGTATTTCAATATATGCTCCCCAAAGTTCCCTAATGTGGGATTCCAAAGGTTCTCCTCGTCCGGCCCAGTGCACAAGTGAGGCAGCCCGGTGGGGTACGCCGTTTATATGCTGGTTACACAGTGTTGCTGCACTGTAATAGATTTTGCAATGGATCGTGCACTGCCGCATGCCGCAAGTCTAGTTGCCACGTATCATCTTTGAAGCGACCACACGCAACAACAACAACGAACAACAAGGCGTCGAGCGACGGCCTGAGATCCACGACACGTCGCGCTACTTCGCAAGCGATCCTTCTGGAAGCATCTGCTCCTTCGCTCGCATCAATCTCAAGGACGCGCCGACGACCTTCGAGAGGCTTCTGTATTTCCTCCTCTCCACAGACGCCTGCTTTCTACAATGTTCGCCGCTGTGTATAAAAGCTTGTGAGCTCCCAACCGGAGCATTCTTCTCCTTGGTTGCGTTTGAGAGCTACCACTCTTGTGTGTTACGCAACCAAATAGCTGAATAAAGCTTTCGCCGATTATTCGCCGTCTCGCTCGTCTGTTTTCATCCGTGACAATATAAAGTGACAAATAATGCGTCTTGATATATCTCACAATAAGTGAATATACACTAAAATGCTAGGGTGCCAATATATATCCAGCACATAGCCAGATATCCGTGAAATTCGTTAAATAGACCACCAGGATACCAAACAAAAGGATGAAAGTGCTACTCCTGTGAATATCCACTGGATCTAACTTGGGCCTACACGAAACTCCAGTGGATATCCACATATCCATGACGATATATCTTGTGGACATTTGTGGGACATTGGTGGTTTGCTGGGCAACGTGGCAGCAGGAAGAAGTGTTCCTTTATCACCTTTCAACAAAGTAACGATAAAATGGAGTGTTGGTTATAGTTAAGCGCGATGAAAGAATGCTAAGAGGAACACTCAAACGGACAAGCACGCCCATATACAGTGTTCAACTTCAACCTACATGTGTTATTTGGTCCATGTCTCTTCCAATCAGTCTCAAAAGATGACTTCACGGAGAAGCATGATTTGTGAGTGGTGGCTAACATTATCTACAGCCATATCAACACAAAAGGACGTAATGGTCTCCCGTCCGCATCGAATCGTGGAAGGGGTCATTCAGTGATTCTGTATTAATATCGCTGGGAATAACATTAGACACTATATAATTCGAAGCCTGCTTTCCAGTGAAGTCATATTTTCGGAGACTTCAGGAGAGACATGGGCAGAGTAACGCATGTTTAGTTGCAGCTGAACGCTGAATGCGCGTGCTTGTCCATTCTAGTCTCCCACTCTGCATTTTTTCATCATTTTCACCCCGTTGAAGATTTTGTAGTTATACGAAATCCGCACGACTGATGCAAATGCATCAAGAGAGCAAGACATTGTGAAAGCATTCCACGTTTGTACAGTCTGGAGGAACATGTCGCCAAACAAGAAACTGAACATGGCTGCCACTTCCGCCCTTACTTAGTCCTTCCGCTCTTGCCACTTACTTAGATGCCCTGTCGTAGCACTCCATGATATGCCTTTGCCAATATTTTACGTGGTCCATTTCGTTGCGTGTTGAATTCTTAGGTAGCCGGTTGGAGGTCACGATGCCTACCAGAACAATTATGACACAGATTTTAGAAACACGACAAATCGCTATGGCCTTGCTCCAAACCAAACATGGTTCCATCGTGTGCAACCTAATCTGCGTCAGTCAAATTTGCTAAAAAAATAACGTGATACTTATCCTCGAATTTGCTGAAAAATATAACTAGATGATACCTAGAGATGATACCTAGATGATGATACCTAGATGAGATAACTAGATGATACCTAGATGATAAATAGATGATACACTCCATGATATGCCTTTGCCAATATTTTACGTGGTGCTCCATTTCGTTGCGTGTTGAATTCTTAGGTAGCCGGTTGGAGGTCACGATGCCTACCAGAACAATTATGACACAGATTTTAGAAACACGACAAATCGCTATGGCCTTGCTCCAAACCAAACATGGTTCCATCGTGTGCAACCTAATCTGCGTCAGTCAAATTTGCTAAAAAAATAACATGATACTTATCCTCGAATTTGCTGAAAAATATAACTAGGGCCTGACTTTTGGGGGTTATATCGTTTTACCAAACACGGGGGGGGGGGGGGATATACCGCTGTAAGGTGATGCATAGCACCTGACTGAACCCAGACTGGGTTCAACGGGTTTGAATCAGGTGTCAACGTTCAATTTGGTGGGCGTGACGTTTTTATTTTGACACAACCATTTTATTTGTTTACAACAAGATCTGTACAGATATTGGAGCTTCCTTCATATACCCATCAACAGGACATTGCAGTGATTTAGGCCGTATAATTCGATGCCACGTCACACATCCTCTGTGTAGGTGGCATGCAAAACAGATGTGCCGCTCGTTATTCATCAGCCAATTGTCAGTGATGAGTTAATAAATATTTTCACTGTGTATACAACAGGCAACAATCAAACACGTAAAGTCGCATTTTTACGTTTCTTTGAGCTTGTGTTCACACAATAACCACTATGTACCATAATCTTTTCCTAGCATTCTTCGCGGCACTCTGAAAATAATAGGGCCGTCATGCTGTCACAACTGGCGACGTACCTTTCGAGCTAATTCTTGGCAACTCTAAACTGAACGCGGGCACTGAGTGAACGTTCCTGATGTCACGGTGAACAGCCACCGCGATAATACACTGCAACGAAATGTTTTTCATGTTAATAATTCAGCTATTATACTATCACCGTTGACACTATCCACATACGTTGACTTTGCTCATGCTTAGTGATAATTATATGTTGTACGATATGCGGAATGCGAGAGACGCTACATCATTAATGAATATACCTACAAAGCGCGCTTCTAAATAGATCCGAATTATCATATGGCTTACCGATTCCGCCGATGCTTTGACACATCTGACATCTTCCTCTCCGAGAACCTGGGCCAATCCAGCCAAGCGCGACGAGAAGGTTGCTGAACAGTCTGCAGCGAAACCGTCCGAAGCGCGGTACCTGTTGCAAATTTACGCCGCGGAAGCGCCCGGCAAAATTATAAGTACACTGAACCGAAATCCGTTCATGAAAAACGAATTACTTTGTGGTTCATCAACATCTGATTAAATCAATTACATCTGGTTGATCAATCTGGATTCGGCTGCCCGGTTCACGTTATACCTGTCGATACATCGTTTGACCGTGGTACACGTGAGCCGCGCTGTCAAAATGACGCTGACCTCACACAGAAAACTTTACCGCAGACATTAGAGATGTGGAGATGTGCAAAGTGAAGATCGTACCGCACGATGAGTCTATAGAACCCAACATTTCCCGTGCCAGACGTGTATATGTATATATATGGTATATATATATATATATATATATATATATATATATATATAAAGAGGGGGGAAAAGCCATTAAAAAAATAGGTAAATAATGCTAGACGTGTTTGAAATTCAAACTTACAGTTAAGATGGCTTCTATGGCTGCACGTAGGGAAACAGATACTCATTGAACGATGCGACAGCACCAGAGGACACGTGTTTCGCCGTGTTTGCGGCTCGTCGGCCCTGGGTAGCTGCGCATCGTTCGGGATTGGCAAACCAGGGGTCACTCAGCGAGCGATACACACCTGGGAGGGTGACCGAGCACTCCTCAATGCCACAGTGCAAGCCAGTGTATTATAAAGAGGGGGGGAAAGCCATTAAAAAAATAGGTAAATAATGCTAGACGTGTTTGAAATTCAAACTTACAGTTAAGATGGCTTCTATGGCTGCACGTAGGGAAACAGATACTCATTGAACGATGCGACAGCACCAGAGGACACGTGTTTCGCCGTGTTTGCGGCTCGTCGGCTCTGGGTAGCTGCGCATCGTTCGGGATTGGCAAACCAGGGGTCACTCAGCGAGCGACACACACCTGGGAGGGTGACCGAGCACTCCTCAATGCCACAGTGCAAGCCAGTGTATTATAAAGAGGGCGGAAAAGCCATTAAAAAAATAAGTAAATAATGCTAGACGTGTTTGAAATTCAAACTTACAGTTAAGATGGCTTCTATGGCTGCACGTAGGGAAACAGATACTCATTGAACGATGCGACAGCACCAGAGGACACGTGTTTCGCCGTGTTTGCGGCTCGTCGGCCCTGGGTAGCTGCGCATCGTTCGGGATTGGCAAACCAGGGGTCACTCAGCGAGCGATACACACCTGGGAGGGTGACCGAGCACTCCTCAATGCCACAGTGCAAGCCAGTGTATTATAAAGAGGGGGGAAAAGCCATAAAAAAAATAGGTAAATAATGCTAGACGTGTTTGAAATTCAAACTTACAGTTAAGATGGCTTCTATGGCTGCACGTAGGGAAACAGATACTCATTGAACGATGCGACAGCACCAGAGGACACGTGTTTCGCCGTGTTTGCGGCTCGTCGGCCCTGGGTAGCTGCGCATCGTTCGGGATTGGCAAACCAGGGGTCACTCAGCGAGCGATACACACCTGGGAGGGTGACCGAGCACTCCTCAATGCCACAGTGCAAGCCAGTGTATTATAAAGAGGGGGGAAAAGCCATAAAAAAATAGGTAAATAATGCTAGACGTGTTTGAAATTCAAACTTACAGTTAAGATGGCTTCTATGGCTGCACGTAGGGAAACAGATACTCATTGAACGATGCGACAGCACCAGAGGACACGTGTTTCGCCGTGTTTGCGGCTCGTCGGCCCTGGGTAGCTGCGCATCGTTCGGGATTGGCAAACCAGGGGTCACTCAGCGAGCGATACACACCTGGGAGGGTGACCGAGCACTCCTCAATGCCACAGTGCAAGCCAGTGTATTATAAAGAGGGGGGAAAAGCCATAAAAAAAATAGGTAAATAATGCTAGACGTGTTTGAAATTCAAACTTACAGTTAAGATGGCTTCTATGGCTGCACGTAGGGAAACAGATACTCATTGAACGATGCGACAGCACCAGAGGACACGTGTTTCGCCGTGTTTGCGGCTCGTCGGCCCTGGGTAGCTGCGCATCGTTCGGGATTGGCAAACCTCCTCTGGCAAACCTCCTCAAACCGTGTCCTCTGGTGCTGTCGCATCGTTCAATGAGTATCTGTTTCCCTACGTGCAGCCATAGAAGCCATCTTAACTGTAAGTTTGAATTTCAAACACGTCTAGCATTATTTACCTATTTTTTTAATGGCTTTTCCCCCCTCTTTATAATACACTGGCTTGCACTGTGGCATTGAGGAGTGCTCGGTCACCCTCCCAGGTGTGTATCGCTCGCTGAGTGACCCCTGGTTTGCCAATCCCGAACGATGCGCAGCTACCCAGGGCCGACGAGCCGCAAACACGGCGAAACACGTGTCCTCTGGTGCTGTCGCATCGTTCAATGAGTATCTGTTTCCCTACGTGCAGCCATAGAAGCCATCTTAACTGTAAATTTGAATTTCAAACACGTCTAGCATTATTTACCTATTTTTTTAATGGCTTTTCCCCCCTCTTTATAATACACTGGATTGCACTGTGGCATTGAGGAGTGCTCGGTCACCCTCCCAGGTGTGTATCGCTCGCTGAGTGACCCCTGGTTTGCCAATCCCGAACGATGCGCAGCTACCCAGGGCCGACGAGCCGCAAACACGGCGAAACACGTGTCCTCTGGTGCTGTCGCATCGTTCAATGAGTATCTGTTTCCCTACGTGCAGCCATAGAAGCCATCTTAACTGTAAGTTTGAATTTCAAACACGTCTAGCATTATTTACCTATTTTTTTAATGGCTTTTCCCCCCTCTTTATAATACACTGGCTTGCACTGTGGCATTGAGGAGTGCTCGGGCACCCTCCCAGGTGTGTATCGCTCGCTGAGTGACCCCTGGTTTGCCAATCCCGAACGACGCGCAGCTACCCAGGGCCGACGAGCCGCAAACACGGCGAAACACGTGTCCTCTGGTGCTGTCGCATCGTTCAATGAGTATCTGTTTCCCTACGTGCAGCCATAGAAGCCATCTTAACTGTAAGTTTGAATTTCAAACACGTCTAGCATTATTTACCTATTTTTTTAATGGCTTTTCCCCCCTCTTTATAATACACTGGCTTGCACTGTGGCATTGAGGAGTGCTCGGTCACCCTCCCAGGTGTGTATCGCTCGCTGAGTGACCCCTGGTTTGCCAATCCCGAACGATGCGCAGCTACCCAGGGCCGACGAGCCGCAAACACGGCGAAACACGTGTCCTCTGGTGCTGTCGCATCGTTCAATGAGTATCTGTTTCCCTACGTGCAGCCATAGAAGCCATCTTAACTGTAAGTTTGAATTTCAAACACGTCTAGCATTATTTACCTATTTTTTTAATGGCTTTCCCCCCCTCTTTATAATACACTGGCTTGCACTGTGGCATTGAGGAGTGCTCGCTCACCCTCCCAGGCGTGTATCGCTCGCTGAGTGACCCCTGGTTTGCCAATCCCGAACGATGCGCAGCTACCCAGGGCCGACGAGCCGCAAACACGGCGAAACACGTGTCCTCTGGTGCTGTCGCATCGTTCAATGAGTATCTGTTTCCCTACGTGCAGCCATAGAAGCCATCTTAACTGTAAGTTTGAATTTCAAACACGTCTAGCATTATTTACCTATTTTTTTAATGGCTTTTCCCCCCTCTTTATAATACACTGGCTTGCACTGTGGCATTGAGGAGTGCTCGATCACCCTCCCAGGTGTGTATCGCTCGCTGAGTGACCCCTGGTTTGCCAATCCCGAGCGATGCGCAGCTACCCAGGGCCGACGAGCCGCAAACACGGCGAAACACGTGTCCTCTGGTGCTGTCGCATCGTTCAATGAGTATCTGTTTCCCTACGTGCAGCCATAGAAGCCATCTTAACTGTAAGTTTGAATTTCAAACACGTCTAGCATTATTTACCTATTTTTTAATGGCTTTTCCCCCCTCTTTATAATACACTGGCTTGCACTGTGGCATTGAGGAGTGCTCGGTCACCCTCCCAGGTGTGTATCGCTCGCTGAGTGACCCCTGGTTTGCCAATCCCGAACGATGCGCAGCTACCCAGGGCCGACGAGCCGCAAACACGGCGAAACACGTGTCCTCTGGTGCTGTCGCATCGTTCAATGAGTATCTGTTTCCCTACGTGCAGCCATAGAAGCCATCTTAACTGTAAATTTGAATTTCAAACACGTCTAGCATTATTTACCTATTTTTTTAATGGCTTTTCCCCCCTCTTTATAATACACTGGCTTGCACTGTGGCATTGAGGAGTGCTCGGTCACCCTCCCAGGTGTGTATCGCTCGCTGAGTGACCCCTGGTTTGCCAATCCCGAACGATGCGCAGCTACCCAGGGCCGACGAGCCGCAAACACGGCGAAACACGTGTCCTCTGGTGCTGTCGCATCGTTCAATGAGTACCTGTTTCCTTACGTGCAGCCATAGAAGCCATCTTAACTGTAAGTTTGAATTTCAAACACGTCTAGCATTATTTACCTATTTTTTTAATGGCTTTTCCCCCCTCTTTATAATACACTGGCTTGCACTGTGGCATTGAGGAGTGCTCGGTCACCCTCCCAGGTGTGTATCGCTCGCTGAGTGACCCCTGGTTTGCCAATCCCGAACGATGCGCAGCTACCCAGGGCCGACGAGCCGCAAACACGGCGAAACACGTGTCCTCTGGTGCTGTCGCATCGTTCAATGAGTATCTGTTTCCCTACGTGCAGCCATAGAAGCCATCTTAACTGTAAGTTTGAATTTCAAACACGTCTAGCATTATTTACCTATTTTTTTAATGGCTTTTCCCCCCTCTTTATAATACACTGGCTTGCACTGTGGCATTGAGGAGTGCTCGGGCACCCTCCCAGGTGTGTATCGCTCGCTGAGTGACCCCTGGTTTGCCAATCCCGAACGATGCGCAGCTACCCAGGGCCGACGAGCCGCAAACACGGCGAAACACGTGTCTGCGGGATGTCTCCGAAACGTTCTCGTAGAAGACGTATTGCATCTTCATAACATGAAGCTGTGGTAGGTAACCCTGCTATGACTGATGCGGCAAGACCAGTCAGATGAAGGCGCAAGTAATGAAACTTATCCGAGACGAACATGTGTTATAGCCATCGAAGATGACGAAGTGCGCATCGAGCGCGTGGGGATTTGGCGCGTGGTTGCGAGCCAATAAACGATTTTTGCATGTGGTTGTTAACCGGACTGGTCGCTTGTCTTGTTCGCTCCTGTTAGGACTAAAACATGGTGTCAGAAAGTTCCAGAACATAACCACGCTTCCACAACGATGTCTCTCCCCGACGGCGACACACAAGAGCGTTCGACGTTTACGGCATCCTTGGCTACATTCAATGTAACGCCACCGGAACCTTTCACGTTCAAGACGCCGAATGACTGGCCCACTTGGAGGAAACGCTTTCTACGTTTCCGTGCTGCCTCCGGCCTCAACGACAAGGCTGAGTTAAGCCAAGTAGATGCACTGATCTACATTATGGGTGAGCAAGCGGAGGACATATACGCCACGCTGAAGCTTAGTCCCGAAGACGCACGCAAGTTCGACAAGGTGCTAGAAGCGTTCGATGCCTACTTCGTTCCGCGCCGCAACATCATCTTTGAACGTGCAAAGTTCAACACGAGAGTACAACAGGATGGGGAATCTGTGGAGGAATTCGTGACTGTCCTGCATTCAATGGCAGACTTATGCAACTATGGAGCGTTGCGCGAAGAACTGATTCGCGACAGACTGGTTGCAGGCCTTCGAGACAAGAAAGTTTCGGAACAACTACAGCTCGACTCTGAACTCACTCTACAAAAGGCTATCACAGCGGCTCGCCAGCGAGAAACTGTCCGGCTGCAGCAAGCTGAACTTCACAAAGGCAATGACGCTACAGTACATCGACTAACGACGCACAAAGTGTCACCGGGGTCCGATTCAAGGAGACTGGCAACCACGAAGATTCACGCAGGCACAACCCGTCCTTCTTCAAAGTCAGCTTCCCAAAAGCTCTGCCGGTGGTGCGGCCGTGACAGGCACGCAAGACAGGACTGCCCAGCAAAAGACAAGATATGCTCCAAATGCAAGAAGAAGGGGCACTTCTCATCAGTTTGCCTTTCGGCTAAGCAGACCCAATCTGCCCCCGACGGAACTACTGCATTTCTAGGAGTTGTAGCTCATGGAGGAACGTCGAAATGGCAAGTCCCAGTCCTTGTTCAAGGAATACCATTAACGTTTAAAGTTGACACAGGGGCTGACGAAACGGTTATACCAGAGAGCGTTTTCCTTAAGCACTTCACGGGAATCCGGCTCGAACCTCCCAAACGTCGCCTGCGGGGTCCAGACGGCAAAATGCTGAAGGTCACCGGTATGACCTCTCTCCAGACAGTTTTTCAAGGACAAGAAAGCCAACAAGACATTTACGTCTTGAAGGAACTTCCTACATGTTTGCTTGGTCAACCAGCCATAGACAGCCTCAAAGTCCTTCCGACAATACAAATGCTCTCGAAGGCATCCCCATTCGAGGAATATGCTACGGTCTTTCAGGGACTGGGAGTTCTACAAGGAGATTATGACATAAAGCTAGCTCCTGATGCTAGGCCCTTTGCCCTTTCATCTCCACGGAGAGTACCATTGCCCCTATACCAAAAAACCAAAGAGGAACTTCAACGTATGGAGAAGCTAGGAGTCATAACGCCAGTCATGGAACCGACAGCCTGGTGTGCGCCAATGGTAACCGTCCCAAAGAAGTCAGGAGGAATTAGACTTTGCATTGATTTCACTCAGCTCAACCGCTACGTACTGCGTGAATTTCATCCTATCCCTTCTGTCGAACATTCACTCGCAATGCTAAAAAATGCAAAGGTCTTCAGTAAACTCGACGCAAACTCGGGTTTTTGGCAGATACCGCTGAGCGAACAAAGCAAACACCTGACGACGTTCATAACTCCGTTTGGGCGATATTCCTTCAACAGACTTCCATTCGGGATATCGTCCGCGCCAGAACACTTCCAAAAACGAGTGGCAACGCTGCTGAAGGACCTCCACGGAGTTTTGTGTCACATGGATGACATACTCATTTGGGGAGCAAATCAAATCGAACATGACCATCACTTGGAAGCTGTAATGACACGCATCCAAGAAGCAGGGATGTCGCTCAACAAGGACAAATGCATATTCAGTGTTTCACAAGTGACCTTTCTAGGTCACATCGTCGACGGCTCAGGCATTCGGCCTGACGAAGAAAAGGTGAACGCCATTCTCAAAATGACTCCCCCTACGGACAAGACGGGCCTCAGGCGGCTACTTGGGATGGCAACGTACCTTACACGCTTTGTACCCAAGGTAGCAGAACTTCTACAGCCACTATCGTGTATGTTAAGCTCCAAGCAGGAATTTGTGTGGGGCACACCACAACAAGAGGCGTTTCAGAAATGGAAACAAATCCTCTCTACAAGCCCTGTCCTCGGCATCTACGACCCAGCCAAAGAGACGGTCGTCACCGCGGACGCATCTTCCTTCGGCCTCGGAGCTGTCCTGCGACAAAAACAAGACGACGGGAAATACCAAGTCATCGCCTACGCCTCCAGAATTCTCACTGATGTCGAGCGTCGTTATGCTCAAATAGAAAAGGAGGGTTTGGCACTGCTTTGGGCGAGTGAGAAATTCCGAGACTACCTGATCGGGAAAAAGTTTCTTCTCGAGACCGACCACAAGCCCCTGGTGAGCCTGTTCTCGACAAAACAGCTTGATGACTTGACGCCGAGGTTACAGCGCATGCGGATGCGTCTCATGCGATATACCTACGAAATAACGTACGTGCCAGGAAAAGACCTTCTAGCGGCAGACGCCCTGTCCCGTACACCTCTCCGGAAAACGGACGGCACAGACCTTACAGAGGAGATCGAGTGTTTCGTCCACTATGTTGAGACTCACCTTCCAGGGACAGCGAGAAGTCTACTTGACATACAGCAAGAACAGGAGAAGGACGAGACGTGTCAGCATATCATCAGGTTCACCAGACACGGGTGGCCTACTCGACGGGATCTCGGGCAAGACCTTAAACCCTTTTGGCTAGCACGGCACCAGCTGGCAGTAGCCGATAGTCTGCTAATGCATGGAACGCAGATTGTCATTCCCAAGACATGTCAACAACAGATTCTCCAGCTTTTACACGAGGGCCACTTCGGCTTGGAGAAATGCACCACACGAGCTAAACATGCTGTTTGGTGGCCAAGTATCAACGACGACATCGCACAAACGGTGAAGAACTGTCACGAATGCCTGCAACTAAAGACAAACAGGAAGCTACCCCTCATTACAACGGACTTCCCAGACAGGCCCTGGCAGAAAATAGCTATGGACTTGTTCCATTGCCAGGGATCGTGGTGGCTCATTGTAGTTGACTATTACTCGCGGTACCCAGAGCTAGTCCGGCTACATTCATTGTCCAGCGAAGCCATCGTGAATCACTGCAAATCCATATTTGCACGACATGGAATCCCCGAAGTTGTGATAAGCGACAACGGTCCGCAGTTTTCGCAGAGCAGCAGCTCCCCTTTCGCCCGATTTTCAACGGAGTATGGCTTTCGACATGTTACATCCAGCCCAGGCTATCCGCAAAGCAATGGACTTGCCGAGGCGGCAGTGAAGATCGTTAAAATGTCTATGAAGAAGACAAAAGATCCGTACAAGTCGCTGCTAGCATATCGGGCTTCACCCTTGAAAAATGGCTATAGCCCAGCGGAACTTCTAATGGGACGACGGTTGCGCACGAACGTACCTGTCGCGCAGTTACAGCTTGTACCGTACACCCCTGACTACAAGAAAGTGGCAGCCTTCGAAACTAAAAACAAGAGGGACGAAGAGAGGCACTACAATAGGAGACACGGGGTGCGGGAGCTACCTCCACTTGGAGTCGGCACAGATGTTTGGGTAATAGATCTGCAACGGAAAGGCGTTGTCCAGGGACAGACTCCGCAACCCAGGTCCTATTCAGTCTCCACAGAGCAGGGAGAAGTCAGAAGGAACAGGACGCATCTAGTTCCTCTCCCAGGCCAACCAGAGCCCAGTACATCGACAGCGAGCGCTCCGCAAAGCAGCCACCTCGAAACGGACACTTCAACCGACGTACCGACAGACCAACAGTGCACCGACACGACCCACTGGCACACAAAAAGAGGGCGTTGCGTCATCCCTCCAAAAAAGTATCAAGCTTGATCTTTATCTGACTTTGACTTTGACTTTGACTTGACTTGACTTTATCTGCAAAAGGAGGGGGATGTGTTATAGCCATCGAAGATGACGAAGTGCGCATCGAGCGCGTGGGGATTTGGCGCGTGGTTGCGAGCCAATAAACGATTTTTGCATGTGGTTGTTAACCGGACTGGTCGCTTGTCTTGTTCGCTCCTGTTAGGACTAAAACAGAACAGACCTGTGTTATCGTAAATGCTACCCTTGAAATGCTCCCAGAACGATGTCCATTGTCCGTAGTCCCCGTCCAAGGGGGTTATTTTAAGTACGAGCAGCTTGGGACCTTTAGACCTAAGTTCTGATCGCTGGCTCGTGACGTTCGTTCCTGTCTGAAGGAACTCCGGCGACGAGCAGTCAAGTGTGAGTTTCATCGCGACGAATCAATTCCCGAGAAAAAAACAAGAAACAAAAGGCACGCGCAACCATCGGTGCCAACAGTGCGCGAGCTTCTGACCTGACCTTTCTGACCTGGCAGTGACCATATGTCTGTTACTGCATTCCTCCCCCGTACCCTGGTTGGTAACGATCCGGTGGACGTCTGTTCCTGGTTGAGCGTCGCCGGAGGCGGAGTATAGAGTCATTGCGTTCCCTTGGCCGTGAAGGAGCTGGAGGAATCGCTGAGCCGAGCAGGTACCGCTGGGGCGGTCTCCTGCTGCGCGTGATCGTCCGGTGGCGAACGGCTCTAAGCCGGTCGTGGTGACGCACCTGATCACCGTCGGAACTACCAACAACAGTCATTCTGGGTCCTGCCTCATCCCAACGGGTTGACCGAGGTGAAACTTCGACTTGCTCGACTGACAGTGTCCTAAGGGATGGTCCCTAGGGCCAGGCACCAGATTGTCCAAACGGGAATGAACTTCCTTTCCCAACAGCAACATAGCCGGTGTCTTGCCGCGCTTGAGGGGTGTTCGGCGATAGCTATGCAGGATTCTTGCTAGTCGCGTTAACAACGTCACCTTCACATTCTTCTTCAGTCCGGTTTTAATAGTACGCACAGCCCGCTTGGCCAACCCATTTGACTGTGGGTGGTAGGGCGGCGACCGTAAGTGGACAACACCGTTATGGCTCATGAATTCCTAGAAAGCTTCACTCACGAACTGCGGTCCGTTGTCGGAGACCAGTGTTCGCGGTAAACCCCATCGACTGAACAGCGTCCGCAGTTCCTCAATCGTCCGGGCGCTTGATGTAATATTCACTTGCTGTGCGAGTCCACGGCTATCAGTAGCATCTGTCCCTCTATTGGCCCGCAAAGTCAACGTGAACGCGAGCTCATTGGTAGCTGTCCAAATAGCTGGTGGTTGCTCCGGTGGCATAGACGCCACTTGTGCACAAGTGTTGCAAGTCTTTGCTAGCAACTCGATGTCTGCGTCCAAACCTGGCTACCAGAACAACGCCCGCGCAAGGGATTTCATTGCTGATATTCCCTGATCCGTCTCATGCAAGAGTGGCATCATCATTTTCCCCACAGCACGCGGTACGACGACTCGGTGCCCACAGCACATAAGTCCGTTTCTAACAGATATTCCTCTCTTCGGCAACAATCACGTCGTCGAGATACACTTGTTCCCCAGGTAGGCCCAGCAGGATCGCTTCCATGCGTAGTTGAAAAATCTCTGGAGCGGAAGATACTCCGAACGGCAACCGGTTGAAACAAAAAGGTCCTTTGTGGGTGTTGACTACTGTTAAAATTTTGGAGGCATCTTCCAGCGGCATTTGATTGTAGTCGTCTATAGTGCTGAACACTTCTCCTCCTCCTAGGGTAGCGAAGATGTCGTCGATCCGCGGAAGAGGGTACAGCTCGGTATGGCAAGCGGCATGGATGGGGAATTACACCACTATCAGAATAAACTTCACCGCATAGCACGCTCTTAGCCAACCGTCATCCTAAATGAGAACGTCCCGTCCTTTGATTTGATGAATGATCGTAAGCCATGTTTGTGGCAATTATGAACTGCATAATGCCACAAAAATGACGTCCACTTCGCGGTTTCAGCAAATCAGGGGAAGAATGATGCCAGTCGACATGATGCTTGGCTAAGAGCGTGCTATGTGGCGAAGTCCATTGCTAAGAGTGAGGCAATTCCTATTGCTGAGATTGCATAACTGACACAGCATGACACATGTGAACATGTAACAGCTGGAAACTGGGCTCATTCTCGTGTTTGTGGCAGCGATGCAGTTATGCTGCCAACAACATAATCACAAACAAAATACGCTAAAAATACATAACGCTGAACAACAACCATTGCGCAGGACATTACCCATTGCATTGAAACGACCCAGACAACACAGTGATATCCACTGGACGTCCACTGGATGTCCATGCAGGAAATGTGGGATATCCAGAGGATATTCCACAATATCAGGCGGAGATCCATATGACATCCCGGTGACTCCCAAAAGACGTCCCAAATCCTATGAACTTCGTGTGGGACGTATCGTGGACATATGACCTGCCGGGATATGCATACTATACAGCGGGTGTTCAGCACGCTTCGACATCTTGGTGTTGAAGCGTGTTGAGGTGGTGTCCAGATTGTGGGGAATGAGACGCTGTCACACAATAGCCAGAGTTGCTTAGCGGCGCTAACGTGGAATCAAAAAATAAACATCACACAAGGAGGCTGCTTAATTCACATTGCCATGACTTCTTTATTGGAAGTAACAGGTGCAATATGCTATAGAAGCAAGTAACTCGATTTGCCACTAATAAAGCATTCTTGCATTCCCTCTAAAGCCAACAATTGTAATGCGATGATGGGAGCTTTCACAGGTTGCTCAAGTTCACGAAGCCTAGCCCACTTACAGAAACGACGAATAATACGCCTGTCAGACGTACTAATTTAGTGTCACTTATTTGAAGTGCACTCCGTCCCGTAATGTCACTTTCACTAGGCTACTGCTACACGGCATAAGTAAGTGTCACTAAGCAGTCATGGTGATGACGATGGGCGAGCTTGAACTCCCACCTAACATCGCGGAGTGCGCCATGCTTTCTTGGTAAAATCATTTTTCTTACGTCCAGAAACATTTCATAAAGATTTTCTTCGAAAGTCGATTGAACGTCATAAATATAATTGTTGCGAACCAACACAAGTATATTTATTTGACAAATTTTCAATCTTCTTCTTCACCTCTTTGGTGGTGTTTACTATGTCTTGCGCGTGCAACTGGCCCGCGATGTCAGCATACACCACTGATCTCTATGTATAAAGGCTGGATCGCGCATGGGAGAGGGGCTCGTGGGGGAGAGGCACGCATTCGGGCCGCCATGTTGGGAGGCCCGAAAGCGCTGTGTGTGCCCATAGAAAACAATGGGAGGCAACATAGATTGTAAGTATTTATTGCGCTGCAGGCGTTGATCGTTGTTTGTCGTCACACAATTTTGTAAGGTGCCAGTATACTGATGTATCCAAACAGTGTTCCACAGATGTCCTGCCGTTCAATTCTTAATTACGCTATATTTTGCATTCCGAAACAAGACCGTTACTGCAGTGCAGCGCTGGGGATTGTACTACAGCACGTTTCGCAGCCAATATTTCAATATGAAACGATGTGAGATTAACAACAACCATGTATATAATCTTCCGTGCTGCCTTCTGGACAAAAATTGTTCGACAAAGAACGGTCCCAGAAAGGATATACTCACATGGTAGAAAGAAACCCCAAACAATTACTTCACGCAACTAGATAACGCTTAGGCCAGTTAATCTAGGTATTGATGCAAATTTAATCAAGTTACTTAGTAAGTGGTAACACCTCCTTGAGACACAAGACCTATCTCCTTTTCAAGTACAGCACCTCTTCTTTCTTTTTTTTCTTCCTTCATTTGCTCTGATTATTTGCAGGTAAAATTGAATGTCCTTCTCGCGTACTCACATGCTTTAGCTGAATAGAACTGCAGGGTGAACAAAGCTGCGTAGGGACGGGGGCCTGCCATCCACTGCTCACTTTGTCATGCTTGTTATGTGGAGCACGTTGCAAAAAATGCAGCTGCACGTCTGAAACTCCAATCATTATCATCGTTATCTAAAAGGGAGTGTGGTAGCACTGCCGTGAAACCAGGCACGATTTCTGAAGATCTTCTATATGACACTTTCCGCAGTTAGCACACTTTCAGCGTCAATCTCTCTCATAGGAGTCACTTTGCATTAACAGTGACTCCCATCTTACATTTTAATGTGCGAGGGCTCTCTTGCACTACACATATATGGTTACCAAACTGCAACATGACGATTTGGAGCTTGAAACGGGAGCCCTGGTGTACCCTGTCTGTGAAATGATACCAACTGAATCATGTCAAACGTGATGTTTAGTGGAAGTGTCGTGTTGTGCATTCTGCGTGACAAAGATGTAACACGATATGCTTTTGTAAAGAAGATAAGTGATGTTATGCTCTATGAATAAAGAATATACATTTTTCAAGTTCAACATCTATTCTTGCATATATGCATTTCAAGATACAATGAATGTGCGGGGAGGTGACAAAACAATACGTTTATTGTTTTGTGACCTCCCTGCAATGACAATGGACAGGCATGACAATGTACACTATGTAAATTTGTTGCACCCAATTTTCATACATGCTGAATTTTAAATTTTTGTTTTGCTGCTATGTGTTAAGTGTATTATAAATTACTTAATGCAAACAACACTTTGTTAATTTCAAGCTTTTTGCTCCCATCTAAGATATTCCTATCCTGAAGGAACCGCCACTTAGACACCATAAAATATTCAGTAGGGTTCACTCTGGCAGGCCCTGCCACTGCAAATTTCCTGAATCGAAATCCTTCAAACTGTGTCATAATCTTAAATACGTCAATATTTTTAGTAGTTGACGTGCTGGAGGACACTCCTCCTGCAGCTAAGGCAACTACAGAGCGTTCCAAGAGGCCGAAGGTAAACCTACAGCTGCATGAATGTGATCAACAGTAGTGCATTCTCAAGAAATAATTTTCTTCTTATAGCATATATGTGCATGCCTATTAACTGAAACAATGATCACAGTTCCCCAACAAGTTTCCTGAGGGTGTATACTGTAGAGGTGGGTTAGATCTACAACAGTTAATACAAGGTATTATATACTATGAATATGTTTAAAAATCTCATGTGACACATTGGCTTTTACTTTTAGGAGGTGCTGCGGTGATCGAAGTTTGTGGGCACTGGTCAGGTTTTGCACCCATTTCTTGAGTATGTCGAGGCAGCTGTGAAGGGGAGAACATTGGTTAGGATGCAACTAGTTAAAAATAAATACGTTGTTTAGTAAAAGCATTGCATAAATGTTTAAAACATCAGTTTAAAATAGGGTTTACAATCCCAATATCTTTTAAAAATTTCGACGTTTAGACGCTGTTCTAAAAAGAATTATAGCTTCACCACCAAGACACAATGCTGGGTGAAGGGGCATAAGGTGTATAGATGGCCTGCACCGGCCCTAAAGAAAGAGGGAAAAGAAGCACGCGTATAGGCGGGGTGCGCCGGTCCACCAGAAAGAGGGAAAAAGCACTGGTAAAGCTAGGTGTGACGGCACGTGCAAGCCAAGTATATAAAACTCTCTGAAGTGATGTGTTCCATGATGTGAACATGTAAAGAGAATGTGAAAAATTGAGAGAGGCTCACCACAGCACGTGCACTGAGGTGGTTCCTCCCCGTAAAGTAGGAACCCGTGGATGAGGAACATGATACTTATCTGTAAGCTCGATCGCATCACACTGCACAGACGATCCTCTGGGTTGCCCCCGTGAGGAAACCTGTATTGAGAGACCACTTTTGCCTTAAACACTGCTACAAATAACACGACAAGCTACAATTATCGCAACAAGCTGACAACATAGCTCAGACACAAAGGCGGTATCCAAGTCACACAACACCACCGTTACGTAGGATTGTTTGTCACAAATCAAACCAAGGCACAAAACAATACCAATACATGCAAAAGATGGAGTCACTTGTTCTCATTACGTCGTAATGCTGAACTCGTGCGCGAAAGTGATTCAAAGAAATGACTGTGCACTTGCTTCCGTAGAGAACACGAGTGATGCTATATGCACGACGTCGTGCGCCAAAACCGGAAGTTGCTATTACAGTATACACGCGCTTCTGCGCTCTTTTTGAGGACCTTCTGACCTAACCGGCGGCATAGTCTCATGCTAGGAATGCATGCAGAAATGCACTCGAGTGCTCGCACATATTGATGACATCACTATCAGTGTAGTGTAACATGTTCTCTCTAGCATATTATGCACTCAAACTGTATCTGCCGCCAGGTAAAATGCAAGTGTGTTCGATTGAACCTCGGAAGAGCGATCAAACAACTTGCACCCAGTGCTGGTTTGGGACAAAAAACACTTCATAATTGTCAAATAAATGTACAGAATGGACGCCTATTTATTCCTTGATAAAGAATAACTCACCTGTAGAAATTCCGGCCCTGTATCCTTGCCGGTACGGTTGGTACGACGATAATTGCAAGAAGTTGCCATGGTCCCTGCGGCGACTGTTTTGGGTACAGTAAGATGGCGGCCGGTTGCCGCACGCTCGCGCTCCTATCCGCGATCCAGCCTTTTACAATCGAGATCAGTGGCATACACTTTCGCGTTTCGCTTGGTCCTCCCATGTTCTGATAGGATAGGTTTCTATCTCAGACCACGATGCCCTGTCTTTTTTGTCTTCCATTATTCAGTGCTTCACTGCGAGTATTTTGCGATTTCGCCGGTAACACTTAACCACCGTGCAATGTCAACAAATATGGCTGCCGCGAAGTGGATTACGAACTCTACTGGGCAGTCTGTGAACGAGAGTACCGGTAAATCACGCCAAAAATCCTTACGTCTTTCTGATACAAATCAGCGCTGTCTTAACAAATTTGTCCAAAAATAAATTCCGATTGGGTTGTTTCTTTCCTTTTCCAAAAATAAACTTTTTGTTACGCAATCCCTGCCGTGGAGGCTACGTACTTGATTGTCGCAGGCAAAGTGAAGTGAGTTTGGCGAACTCACTTCATCGTAAGTGTACTTTGCATTTAGTGTCACTAAAAGATTCCGTGTGACTCCGAAAGAATGACACTTACTGCAAGTGTACTCGCTGAAAGTGACACTAAATTAGTACGTCTGACAGGGGTATAAGACCTGATTGTACGTAACATAAAGCGGAAGTCTCATGTACTCACATATTCGCCTAGTTAGGTATGAAGTCGTTTTCAAAACTAGTACAAAGGCTTTATATATGTTTGAAAAATATCACATGAACGGGCATAGTAATATCTTACACACACAAACAACTGGAAACTAACACGAAAAACCTATGAACAACTCCTGCATGAAAGAAGTGCACGTGAGTTCTTGCAATGCAAATGATGAATTTCCCAAACTGCAGAAGAGCAGCAAATTGCGAGTTTCCAAAGAAAAACGCTGCAAAAGAAAACGTTGTTGGTAAAAAAAATAACACTTTTTAAACATAAGAAATGAACAAGATAATGCACTGTCAATCACAGTTCGCTGACGCAGAAAAAAAAAAACTATACACTGTAAACAGCAGTAAGTAGAACCCAAAAGTCTAACGTTACTACGTGCATTACAAATGATTATTTCCCTTTAAGGAATGACACCAAAATTAAATGCCCGAAACACAAAGTTGTTTGCAGAAAAGTAAATGATTTTGAAAAATGTGACATTAATAAAATAATGCTGCTTCAACCATTGTAAGCTGGCACACAAAACAGCTGCAGCAAACAAAAGAAGCCTCACGTGACTAAACACATTTTAAACAATGACTTTCCCTTTAGTGAAGGGCCGCAGAAGTAATCGTTCTGAGCAAAAGGTTACAAGCAACACAATTGAGTTTTCCAGGTATTCACCCTGCTCCTACATGGTAGAGCGGCCGTGAAGTTTTACTTGAGGTTCAAAGGCCACCGAAAAGCGTTGTAGCTCCTCAGCAAACCATAATATTCGTGCGACATCCCTGCATGGCCGCGAACGTCCTGAATATCCGAACATCCACGAGATATGCATAGGATATCCCAGAGCGACATTTGCGGTGTGATTTTACCCGCTAAACAACAAGTGTCCCAGGTACATCTACAGAATATCGCACAAGACACCAGAATGTCGTGCTCTGGATGTTTGGATTCCCATGCATAAAGCAGTTTGCAAGTCCCGTATACAGCGTTTGTAGAACATCCAAGAGACCAGGATGTCAGCACTCATTGAACGTCTCGGAGACGTCACCACGATGTGGTCTAGAGATATACGGGTGTGCGGGACGTTTAGCAAATCTTGTTCTGTCAATTTAGTAGTAATGTTTCGGTAGTACTGAGAGCAAGCGAACTGTGAGCATGAGATATAGAATGAACAAATAACGTTCGCGTGCTGCTGTCTGTGCAACGTATTTATGTAGCGTTCTTCAAGCGACAGAGTAAACGTATTTGCTTTACAGCTCTGCTGATCAGATAATCACATTCGAGACGATGACCTCAATTAAAAACACAGTATTTGACAGCCAAGGATGTCAGGAATGTTGTTCGGTATACTTTGACTCGACAATTGCAAAAACGCATCAACCTTCGTCACCGTTACGAATGTTTTATGCCCCACTATCCTTAACGACCGTGCCCTCCAGAAAATCTGTATTTCAATATATGCTCCCCAAAGTTCCCTAATGTGGGATTCCAAAGGTTCTCCTCGTCCGGCCCAGTGCACAAGTGAGGCAGCCCGGTGGGGTACGCCGTTTATATGCTGGTTACACAGTGTTGCTGCACTGTAATAGATTTTGCAATGGATCGTGCACTGCCGCATGCCGCAAGTCTAGTTGCCACGTATCATCTTTGAAGCGACCACACGCAACAACAACAACGAACAACAAGGCGTCGAGCGACGGCCTGAGATCCACGACACGTCGCGCTACTTCGCAAGCGATCCTTCTGGAAGCATCTGCTCCTTCGCTCGCATCAATCTCAAGGACGCGCCGACGACCTTCGAGAGGCTTCTGTATTTCCTCCTCTCCACAGACGCCTGCTTTCTACAATGTTCGCCGCTGTGTATAAAAGCTTGTGAGCTCCCAACCGGAGCATTCTTCTCCTTGGTTGCGTTTGAGAGCTACCACTCTTGTGTGTTACGCAACCAAATAGCTGAATAAAGCTTTCGCTGATTATTCGCCGTCTCGCTCGTCTGTTTTCATCCGTGACAATATAAAGTGACAAATAATGCGTCTTGATATATCTCACAATAAGTGAATATACACTAAAATGCTAGGGTGCCAATATATATCCAGCACATAGCCAGATATCCGTGAAATTCGTTAAATAGACCACCAGGATACCAAACAAAAGGATGAAAGTGCTACTCCTGTGAATATCCACTGGATCTAACTTGGGCCTACACGAAACTCCAGTGGATATCCACATATCCATGACGATATATCTTGTGGACATTTGTGGGACATTGGTGGTTTGCTGGGCAACGTGGCAGCAGGAAGAAGTGTTCCTTTATCACCTTTCAACAAAGTAACGATAAAATGGAGTGTTGGTTATAGTTAAGCGCGATGAAAGAATGCTAAGAGGAACACTCAAACGGACAAGCACGCCCATATACAGTGTTCAACTTCAACCTACATGTGTTATTTGGTCCATGTCTCTTCCAATCAGTCTCAAAAGATGACTTCACGGAGAAGCATGATTTGTGAGTGGTGGCTAACATTATCTACAGCCATATCAACACAAAAGGACGTAATGGTCTCCCTTCCGCATCGAATCGTGGAAGGGGTCATTCAGTGATTCTGTATTAATATCGCTGGGAATAACATTAGACACTATATAATTCGAAGCCTGCTTTCCAGTGAAGTCATATTTTCGGAGACTTCAGGAGAGACATGGGCAGAGTAACGCATGTTTAGTTGCAGCTGAACGCTGAATGCGCGTGCTTGTCCATTCTAGTCTCCCACTCTGCATTTTTTCATCATTTTCACCCCGTTGAAGATTTTGTAGTTATACGAAATCCGCACGACTGATGCAAATGCATCAAGAGAGCAAGACATTGTGAAAGCATTCCACGTTTGTACAGTCTGGAGGAACATGTCGCCAAACAAGAAACTGAACATGGCTGCCACTTCCGCCCTTACTTAGTCCTTCCGCTCTTGCCACTTACTTAGATGCCCTGTCGTAGCACTCCATGATATGCCTTTGCCAATATTTTACGTGGTCCATTTCGTTGCGTGTTGAATTCTTAGGTAGCCGGTTGGAGGTCACGATGCCTACCAGAACAATTATGACACAGATTTTAGAAACACGACAAATCGCTATGGCCTTGCTCCAAACCAAACATGGTTCCATCGTGTGCAACCTAATCTGCGTCAGTCAAATTTGCTAAAAAAATAACGTGATACTTATCCTCGAATTTGCTGAAAAATATAACTAGATGATACCTAGAGATGATACCTAGATGATGATACCTAGATGAGATAACTAGATGATACCTAGATGATAAATAGATGATACACTCCATGATATGCCTTTGCCAATATTTTACGTGGTGCTCCATTTCGTTGCGTGTTGAATTCTTAGGTAGCCGGTTGGAGGTCACGATGCCTACCAGAACAATTATGACACAGATTTTAGAAACACGACAAATCGCTATGGCCTTGCTCCAAACCAAACATGGTTCCATCGTGTGCAACCTAATCTGCGTCAGTCAAATTTGCTAAAAAAATAACATGATACTTATCCTCGAATTTGCTGAAAAATATAACTAGGGCCTGACTTTTGGGGGTTATATCGTTTTACCAAACACGGGGGGGGGGATATACCGCTGTAAGGTGATGCATAGCACCTGACTGAACCCAGACTGGGTTCAACGGGTTTGAATCAGGTGTCAACGTTCAATTTGGTGGGCGTGACGTTTTTATTTTGACACAACCATTTTATTTGTTTACAACAAGATCTGTACAGATATTGGAGCTTCCTTCATATACCCATCAACAGGACATTGCAGTGATTTAGGCCGTATAATTCGATGCCACGTCACACATCCTCTGTGTAGGTGGCATGCAAAACAGATGTGCCGCTCGTTATTCATCAGCCAATTGTCAGTGATGAGTTAATAAATATTTTCACTGTGTATACAACAGGCAACAATCAAACACGTAAAGTCGCATTTTTACGTTTCTTTGAGCTTGTGTTCACACAATAACCACTATGTACCATAATCTTTTCCTAGCATTCTTCGCGGCACTCTGAAAATAATAGGGCCGTCATGCTGTCACAACTGGCGACGTACCTTTCGAGCTAATTCTTGGCAACTCTAAACTGAACGCGGGCACTGAGTGAACGTTCCTGATGTCACGGTGAACAGCCACCGCGATAATACACTGCAACGAAATGTTTTTCATGTTAATAATTCAGCTATTATACTATCACCGTTGACACTATCCACATACGTTGACTTTGCTCATGCTTAGTGATAATTATATGTTGTACGATATGCGGAATGCGAGAGACGCTACATCATTAATGAATATACCTACAAAGCGCGCTTCTAAATAGATCCGAATTATCATATGGCTTACCGATTCCGCCGATGCTTTGACACATCTGACATCTTCCTCTCCGAGAACCTGGGCCAATCCAGCCAAGCGCGACGAGAAGGTTGCTGAACAGTCTGCAGCGAAACCGTCCGAAGCGCGGTACCTGTTGCAAATTTACGCCGCGGAAGCGCCCGGCAAAATTATAAGTACACTGAACCGAAATCCGTTCATGAAAAACGAATTACTTTGTGGTTCATCAACATCTGATTAAATCAATTACATCTGGTTGATCAATCTGGATTCGGCTGCCCGGTTCACGTTATACCTGTCGATACATCGTTTGACCGTGGTACACGTGAGCCGCGCTGTCAAAATGACGCTGACCTCACACAGAAAACTTTACCGCAGACATTAGAGATGTGGAGATGTGCAAAGTGAAGATCGTACCGCACGATGAGTCTATAGAACCCAACATTTCCCGTGCCAGACGTGTATATGTATATATATGGTATATATATATATATATAAAGAGGGGGGAAAAGCCATTAAAAAAATAGGTAAATAATGCTAGACGTGTTTGAAATTCAAACTTACAGTTAAGATGGCTTCTATGGCTGCACGTAGGGAAACAGATACTCATTGAACGATGCGACAGCACCAGAGGACACGTGTTTCGCCGTGTTTGCGGCTCGTCGGCCCTGGGTAGCTGCGCATCGTTCGGGATTGGCAAACCAGGGGTCACTCAGCGAGCGATACACACCTGGGAGGGTGACCGAGCACTCCTCAATGCCACAGTGCAAGCCAGTGTATTATAAAGAGGGGGGGAAAGCCATTAAAAAAATAGGTAAATAATGCTAGACGTGTTTGAAATTCAAACTTACAGTTAAGATGGCTTCTATGGCTGCACGTAGGGAAACAGATACTCATTGAACGATGCGACAGCACCAGAGGACACGTGTTTCGCCGTGTTTGCGGCTCGTCGGCTCTGGGTAGCTGCGCATCGTTCGGGATTGGCAAACCAGGGGTCACTCAGCGAGCGACACACACCTGGGAGGGTGACCGAGCACTCCTCAATGCCACAGTGCAAGCCAGTGTATTATAAAGAGGGCGGAAAAGCCATTAAAAAAATAAGTAAATAATGCTAGACGTGTTTGAAATTCAAACTTACAGTTAAGATGGCTTCTATGGCTGCACGTAGGGAAACAGATACTCATTGAACGATGCGACAGCACCAGAGGACACGTGTTTCGCCGTGTTTGCGGCTCGTCGGCCCTGGGTAGCTGCGCATCGTTCGGGATTGGCAAACCAGGGGTCACTCAGCGAGCGATACACACCTGGGAGGGTGACCGAGCACTCCTCAATGCCACAGTGCAAGCCAGTGTATTATAAAGAGGGGGGAAAAGCCATTAAAAAAATAGGTAAATAATGCTAGACGTGTTTGAAATTCAAACTTACAGTTAAGATGGCTTCTATGGCTGCACGTAGGGAAACAGATACTCATTGAACGATGCGACAGCACCAGAGGACACGTGTTTCGCCGTGTTTGCGGCTCGTCGGCCCTGGGTAGCTGCGCATCGTTCGGGATTGGCAAACCAGGGGTCACTCAGCGAGCGATACACACCTGGGAGGGTGACCGAGCACTCCTCAATGCCACAGTGCAAGCCAGTGTATTATAAAGAGGGGGGAAAAGCCATAAAAAAATAGGTAAATAATGCTAGACGTGTTTGAAATTCAAACTTACAGTTAAGATGGCTTCTATGGCTGCACGTAGGGAAACAGATACTCATTGAACGATGCGACAGCACCAGAGGACACGTGTTTCGCCGTGTTTGCGGCTCGTCGGCCCTGGGTAGCTGCGCATCGTTCGGGATTGGCAAACCTCCTCTGGCAAACCTCCTCAAACCGTGTCCTCTGGTGCTGTCGCATCGTTCAATGAGTATCTGTTTCCCTACGTGCAGCCATAGAAGCCATCTTAACTGTAAGTTTGAATTTCAAACACGTCTAGCATTATTTACCTATTTTTTTAATGGCTTTTCCCCCCTCTTTATAATACACTGGCTTGCACTGTGGCATTGAGGAGTGCTCGGTCACCCTCCCAGGTGTGTATCGCTCGCTGAGTGACCCCTGGTTTGCCAATCCCGAACGATGCGCAGCTACCCAGGGCCGACGAGCCGCAAACACGGCGAAACACGTGTCCTCTGGTGCTGTCGCATCGTTCAATGAGTATCTGTTTCCCTACGTGCAGCCATAGAAGCCATCTTAACTGTAAATTTGAATTTCAAACACGTCTAGCATTATTTACCTATTTTTTTAATGGCTTTTCCCCCCTCTTTATAATACACTGGATTGCACTGTGGCATTGAGGAGTGCTCGGTCACCCTCCCAGGTGTGTATCGCTCGCTGAGTGACCCCTGGTTTGCCAATCCCGAACGATGCGCAGCTACCCAGGGCCGACGAGCCGCAAACACGGCGAAACACGTGTCCTCTGGTGCTGTCGCATCGTTCAATGAGTATCTGTTTCCCTACGTGCAGCCATAGAAGCCATCTTAACTGTAAGTTTGAATTTCAAACACGTCTAGCATTATTTACCTATTTTTTTAATGGCTTTTCCCCCCTCTTTATAATACACTGGCTTGCACTGTGGCATTGAGGAGTGCTCGGGCACCCTCCCAGGTGTGTATCGCTCGCTGAGTGACCCCTGGTTTGCCAATCCCGAACGATGCGCAGCTACCCAGGGCCGACGAGCCGCAAACACGGCGAAACACGTGTCCTCTGGTGCTGTCGCATCGTTCAATGAGTATCTGTTTCCCTACGTGCAGCCATAGAAGCCATCTTAACTGTAAGTTTGAATTTCAAACACGTCTAGCATTATTTACCTATTTTTTTAATGGCTTTTCCCCCCTCTTTATAATACACTGGCTTGCACTGTGGCATTGAGGAGTGCTCGGTCACCCTCCCAGGTGTGTATCGCTCGCTGAGTGACCCCTGGTTTGCCAATCCCGAACGATGCGCAGCTACCCAGGGCCGACGAGCCGCAAACACGGCGAAACACGTGTCCTCTGGTGCTGTCGCATCGTTCAATGAGTATCTGTTTCCCTACGTGCAGCCATAGAAGCCATCTTAACTGTAAGTTTGAATTTCAAACACGTCTAGCATTATTTACCTATTTTTTTAATGGCTTTTCCCCCCTCTTTATAATACACTGGCTTGCACTGTGGC
The DNA here is from genome assembly GCF_037126465.1 of Ornithodoros turicata. Lineage (NCBI taxonomy): Eukaryota > Metazoa > Arthropoda > Arachnida > Ixodida > Argasidae > Ornithodoros > Ornithodoros turicata. The sequence continues at coordinate 741,453 of NW_026999378.1, read as the reverse complement.
ATTGAGGAGTGCTCGCTCACCCTCCCAGGCGTGTATCGCTCGCTGAGTGACCCCTGGTTTGCCAATCCCGAACGATGCGCAGCTACCCAGGGCCGACGAGCCGCAAACACGGCGAAACACGTGTCCTCTGGTGCTGTCGCATCGTTCAATGAGTATCTGTTTCCCTACGTGCAGCCATAGAAGCCATCTTAACTGTAAGTTTGAATTTCAAACACGTCTAGCATTATTTACCTATTTTTTTAATGGCTTTTCCCCCCTCTTTATAATACACTGGCTTGCACTGTGGCATTGAGGAGTGCTCGATCACCCTCCCAGGTGTGTATCGCTCGCTGAGTGACCCCTGGTTTGCCAATCCCGAGCGATGCGCAGCTACCCAGGGCCGACGAGCCGCAAACACGGCGAAACACGTGTCCTCTGGTGCTGTCGCATCGTTCAATGAGTATCTGTTTCCCTACGTGCAGCCATAGAAGCCATCTTAACTGTAAGTTTGAATTTCAAACACGTCTAGCATTATTTACCTATTTTTTAATGGCTTTTCCCCCCTCTTTATAATACACTGGCTTGCACTGTGGCATTGAGGAGTGCTCGGTCACCCTCCCAGGTGTGTATCGCTCGCTGAGTGACCCCTGGTTTGCCAATCCCGAACGATGCGCAGCTACCCAGGGCCGACGAGCCGCAAACACGGCGAAACACGTGTCCTCTGGTGCTGTCGCATCGTTCAATGAGTATCTGTTTCCCTACGTGCAGCCATAGAAGCCATCTTAACTGTAAATTTGAATTTCAAACACGTCTAGCATTATTTACCTATTTTTTTAATGGCTTTTCCCCCCTCTTTATAATACACTGGCTTGCACTGTGGCATTGAGGAGTGCTCGGTCACCCTCCCAGGTGTGTATCGCTCGCTGAGTGACCCCTGGTTTGCCAATCCCGAACGATGCGCAGCTACCCAGGGCCGACGAGCCGCAAACACGGCGAAACACGTGTCCTCTGGTGCTGTCGCATCGTTCAATGAGTACCTGTTTCCTTACGTGCAGCCATAGAAGCCATCTTAACTGTAAGTTTGAATTTCAAACACGTCTAGCATTATTTACCTATTTTTTTAATGGCTTTTCCCCCCTCTTTATAATACACTGGCTTGCACTGTGGCATTGAGGAGTGCTCGGGCACCCTCCCAGGTGTGTATCGCTCGCTGAGTGACCCCTGGTTTGCCAATCCCGAACGATGCGCAGCTACCCAGTGCCGACGAGCCGCAAACACGGCGAAACACGTGTCCTCTGGTGCTGTCGCATCGTTCAATGAGTATCTGTTTCCCTACGTGCAGCCATAGAAGCCATCTTAACTGTAAGTTTGAATTTCAAACACGTCTAGCATTATTTACCTATTTTTTAATGGCTTTTCCCCCCTCTTTATAATACACTGGCTTGCACTGTGGCATTGAGGAGTGCTCGGTCACCCTCCCAGGTGTGTATCGCTCGCTGAGTGACCCCTGGTTTGCCAATCCCGAACGATGCGCAGCTACCCAGGGCCGACGAGCCGCAAACACGGCGAAACACGTGTCCTCTGGTGCTGTCGCATCGTTCAATGAGTATCTGTTTCCCTACGTGCAGCCATAGAAGCCATCTTAACTGTAAATTTGAATTTCAAACACGTCTAGCATTATTTACCTATTTTTTTAATGGCTTTTCCCCCCTCTTTATAATACACTGGCTTGCACTGTGGCATTGAGGAGTGCTCGGTCACCCTCCCAGGTGTGTATCGCTCGCTGAGTGACCCCTGGTTTGCCAATCCCGAACGATGCGCAGCTACCCAGGGCCGACGAGCCGCAAACACGGCGAAACACGTGTCCTCTGGTGCTGTCGCATCGTTCAATGAGTACCTGTTTCCTTACGTGCAGCCATAGAAGCCATCTTAACTGTAAGTTTGAATTTCAAACACGTCTAGCATTATTTACCTATTTTTTTAATGGCTTTTCCCCCCTCTTTATAATACACTGGCTTGCACTGTGGCATTGAGGAGTGCTCGGTCACCCTCCCAGGTGTGTATCGCTCGCTGAGTGACCCCTGGTTTGCCAATCCCGAACGATGCGCAGCTACCCAGGGCCGACGAGCCGCAAACACGGCGAAACACGTGTCCTCTGGTGCTGTCGCATCGTTCAATGAGTATCTGTTTCCCTACGTGCAGCCATAGAAGCCATCTTAACTGTAAGTTTGAATTTCAAACACGTCTAGCATTATTTACCTATTTTTTTAATGGCTTTTCCCCCCTCTTTATAATACACTGGCTTGCACTGTGGCATTGAGGAGTGCTCGGGCACCCTCCCAGGTGTGTATCGCTCGCTGAGTGACCCCTGGTTTGCCAATCCCGAACGATGCGCAGCTACCCAGGGCCGACGAGCCGCAAACACGGCGAAACACGTGTCCTCTGGTGCTGTCGCATCGTTCAATGAGTATCTGTTTCCCTACGTGCAGCCATAGAAGCCATCTTAACTGTAAGTTTGAATTTCAAACACGTCTAGCATTATTTACCTATTTTTTTAATGGTGATGATGATGATTAGTGTTTTAATGGCGCAGCAGCAACGGAGGCTATAATGCGCCAAAACATTGTTAAAAATGTCACTAGTTAAAAATGGAATGATAAGGTTAAAACCAGTACATGATACAAATTAGCTCAAGTACTGTGTTTTCAGAAAAATATCGTTAAAATTACAAGGCGTTTAAAAAACCTGTGTCTCTAATAAAATTATGGACTCTACTAAACGGTAAAAGAGCGTCATCACCCAGCAGTAGGGCTGGGTGGAGCGGTAGGTGATTCCTATAAAACTCCTGGAAGTGACGATGGCGAAGAGATTCATACGACGCACAAGAAATAAGGATGTGCAGAACAGAAAGGGGTTCCCCACAGTGCGTGCACTCGGGTGGCTCCTCTCTGTGAAGAAGGAAACTATGGGTGAGATGAGTGTGGCCAAGTCTTAGCCGTGTCCGGGTTACTGCATGTGCTCTCTTTTCCAAGCTCTGTACAGGGTGTCCTATGTTATTTTTAACCAGGTGGAGTTTATTGCGTATCTGTGTGTCCCAATATTCCTGCCATCTTTTGTTTATCGTCCTCTTGAGATGGGGCTTCAAGTCCTGAAAAGGTACATCAAACGGCGTCACATCAGCAGAGAGCGCAGCAGCGGCAGCTTTGTCGGCAAGCTCGTTGCCTGCTATCCCTCTGTGGCTAGGCACCCAGCAGATGATAAGAGAAAGACCTCTGTTCACTACTCTGCTGGCTATATACTGTGCTCGCTGCACGAGGTGGTTCTTCTGTGGTTTAATGTTACATACCGATTGCAAAGCACTAAAAGAATCTGTGTATATGACAGATGATTCAATGTTATTTTCTAAAATGAAGTTCAGTGCTAAAATGATGGCATAAACCTCTGCAGTGAAGATAGACGTGATGCGCTTTAAGCAGTGCGACCTTGTACATGAACCTGATACCATGGCACAAGAAACACCTGTGCTTGTTTTGGACCCATCTGTATATATTTCAGTGTGGTTCCGAAAACCACTCTTCAGGTGCTCAAATTCCTGTTGTAGCACTAACGAAGGTGTTACATGTTTCTTATACTTTGTAAGGTAGCAGTTATATTTCAGGGGTGGTTGCCATGGAGGTACCCTCGGACTGCATTCGGCGATCATGTAACTGTAAGCAGTGAAGCCATACAGTTGAATATCATTTGAAATTCGCATGCTAAAGGGTGGGGTAATTGTTGGCTTGTTTAGGAAGAGTTGCTTAAAACGTGTGGTCTTAACGCAAGATAAAGAAAGGTGTTGAGGGTAGCCTCTTATCCTCAGTGCATACAAAATCCCAAGATAGAAGCGACGTTTCGCTAAGGACCACTCATTTGCTTCCACATACAGACTTTCAACAGGTGTCGTACGGAATGCCCCCAGTACAAGTCGCAGTCCCTGGTGGTGGATAGGATTCAAAGCCTTCAGCACAGATTGGCGTGCAGACCCGTATACAATGCATCCATAATCTAGTCGTGATCGGACACTACATGTGTACACGCGATATAGTGTTTCGCGATCTGCACCCCACGATCTGTGTGACAGGACTTTAAGAATATTTGAAGATTTCAAGCATTTCACTTTCAGGTTCTTTATGTGAGCTGCAAACGTGAGCTTTGCATCAAAAATGACACCGAGAAATGTGTGTTCCGATCTACTGCCAGTTCATGTTCATTTACGCTTAGCTTGGGATCTGGGAATACACCTCTTGCTCTAGAAAAAGGCACACAGACTGTCTTTTCAGCTGAAAACTTAAACCCGTTCTGCGATGACCATTTGACAAGCTTATTAATTGTGAGCTGGATTTGTCTCTCACACATGGCCAAGTTCGTAGATGAATAGGCTATCTGGAGATCATCTACGTACAAAGAGTACATAATTGAGGGTGGAATTACATTGGCGATAGAGTTCATTTTGATAATGAAAAGTGTAACACTGAGCACTGACCCTTGTGGGACACCATTTTCCTGTATGAACAGACGAGAGAGTGATGTACCCAGCTGTACCATGAAAGTCCTTCCCTGGAGGAAATTAGAAATACAGCGGAACAGACGCCCACGTATTCCAAAATCGTGCAGGTCCCGGAGGATGCCGTATCGCCATGCTGTGTCGTAAGCCTTTTCAAGGTCAAAAAACACGAATAGGCAGTGCTGTCTCCTAACAAAGGCTTCACGGATGGTGGTCTCTAGTCGAATGAGGTGATCTACAGTGGAACGTCCCACACGGAAGCCACACTGGTATGGAGTGAGGCATTCATTCTCCTCCAGGTAGTGAATAAGACGGTTATTCACCATACGCTCAAAAGTTTTACCAAGACAACTTGTGAGCGCGATAGGTCTGTAACTAGTGGGTATGGAGGCATCTTTCCCTGGTTTGAGGAAAGGGAGGACTGTAGCTATTTTCCAACGAGAAGGGAGCTGTCCTTCTCTCCATACGAGATTGAAGTAATCAAGCAGGCATTTGAGTGATTCAGATGAAAGATGCCTTAGCATAGAGTATGTTATCCTATCTGGCCCCGGAGCCGTGTCCTTGGATGATGGCAATGCTCTCAACAACTCCGTTATGTGAAAAGGCATATTGTATGCATAATTCTCACCATGGCCACTCGGTATATTCTTCTTTTCGGCAGATGCCTTGACTCTAAGGAAATCTTTACTGTAATGAGCGGAGCTAGAAATGTTTTGGAAGTGTTCGCCCAGTACATTTGCTTGTTCTTCAAGGGTCTCGCATGGTGCTCCATTAACCTGCAATAGTGGAATACATAGGCTGGAATATTCACCCCTAATATTTCGGAGCCTTTCCCAGATTTTCTTCGAGGGGGTATTATAGTTGAGTGATGAAACAAAGTTTCTCCAAGATTCCTGTTTAGCTTTTTTCCGTGTCCACCTAGCCTTGGCACGGGCTCTCTTAAAAGCAAGGAGGTTTTGTGAAGTTGGGTATCTGCGGAAGATTCCCCAAAAGCGGTTTTGTTCCTTCCTTGTCCTTTCACAATCGTCTGTCCACCAAGGCTTGGGGCGCTTAGGAACACGTGTAGACGTTTGCGGAATAGCCTGGCTGGCAGCCTCTATAATTGTGGCAGTAAGTGTTTCGTTGGCTTCTTCAATACTTAACCCACGAAAGGAAGACTGAGACAGTACTGCTTTCTTTTCAAAGGAGTTCCAGTCCGCCAAACGCAGTTTCCAGCGGAGTGAGCGCGCAGTTAATGTATCTGCCTGACCACTTAGTTGCAAGATAATGGGGAAGTGGTCACTTCCCCTTGGGTTCTGCTGGACTGCCCAGTCAAAACAATCAAAGAGGGAGGGACTGCATAGTGAAATGTCCAGACAAGAGAAGCTTTGTGTTGCAGAGTTGATGTATGTAGGCTGTCCTGAATTGAACAGGCAAACAGGCCTTGACATCAAAACCCTCTCTAGCATTTTCCCTCGACCATCCAGTCTTGTGCTACCCCACAAATGATTGTGAGCGTTTAGGTCACCAAGTATCATGAATGGCGGAGGAAGCTGGTCACAAAGATGCTCAAAGTCCTTTTGTTCGATTGAAATTGAAGGTGGAAGGTACAGTGAGCATATAGTAATGACTCTGTCGAGGCATATTTGTACAGCCACGGCTTCCAGGTCTGTGACAAGAGGAAAGTGGGTTGCAGGTATGGACTGTGGGACAATGACAGCGACACCTCCAGATGCGCGGGTGCTGTCTGTGCGGTCTTTTCTAAACAAATTGTGTCGGCGGAAGGGATTTATACTGTTCTCATGTAGATATGTCTCCTGTAAGCAACAGCCAACTGCCTTTTGTTCCTCTAAGAGGTCATTAATGTCATCAAGGTTGGAAAAGAGACCTCGACAATTCCATTGTACAATATTACCTAGACCCATGAGAAGGAAGACAGAGAGGAGAAGGAGCAATATCTTAATCGTGCCTTGGATGCAAGTACATATCCCTATCGACTGTGTTTACATGAATGTCTTATTCAAGGAGGGGTTATTCTTCGTGGAGGTAATTTCTGCACGTCTTTTGTTCTGCTGCCCCTACCTCGACCCGATGTTTTCTCTCTCTTTTCTTTGCCCTGAGAGAGAACACCTGGCAGACTGGATGACGATTTCTGGGATAAGCAGTCATCGTCATCCAATTCCATGCTTTGTGACATGGTCTGGGATGGTTCCGGCATGGTTCCGTCCCAGACTGAGACTGCGCCATCAACATCACTGGAAGCTGTGGCTATCTCCTTGGTGTGTGCCTGGCAAGCCAGGGTGCTCCCAGGAGACATAGGAGCAGGCGGAGACACTCTCGTGTCTCCACCTTTCTGTTGGGGAGTTTGAGGTAGACACCCAGAAGTCTGGGTCTCTACAGATTTGCTCGCTGGTGCTACTCCCCTGCGCGCCACCTCGGAGAAAGTGCCTTTTCTAGCAAACTCTGCTTGTGCTTTTGCTGCTTGATATGATATGTTTTGTTCTGCTTTGATTCGAAGTATTTCTTTTTCTTCTTTCCACCGGGGGCAAGATCTTGAGTATACTGGGTGGTCGCCCTTGCAGTTTGCACAACGTACTGTGTTCTCACGTGATTCTGGTGTGTGACCGTTGCCTGAACATTTTGGACACGTTTCCTGTCCGCGGCAGACCTGTGATCCGTGCCCGAAACGTTGACACTTGAAGCAACGTCGCGGGTTAGGAACGTAAGGTCGCACGTGGCAGTTCAGGTAACCTGCTTTGATGGTTTCAGGGAGTCTGTGCAGCTGGAATGACAGTACGATGTGCTTGGTTTGCATTTCTTTTCCATCGCGACGCATGACTATCCGCCTCGCTGCCACAACGCCATGCTCTCGCAAACCTTCTTCGATCTCGCTGTCAGAACAGTCAAGAAGCTCACTCTCGGAGATCACACCCTTGACAATGTTCAGGATACGGTGTTTTGTGATTGACACTGGAATGTCACCGAGTTTCTTTATACACACGAGAGCTGAACTTTGAGATCTGCTTTCTACCTCAATTTGGATGTCTCCAGATGAGAGCTTCTTTGCTTTGTACGATTTCCCGATGATCTTTTCGATTTCTTTAGCAATGAGGAATGGTGACACTTTCGATAATGGCTTTGTCTCGTCCTCAGCATGGGCCACAAGGAATTTCGGGAACCATGGCTCTGGAGACAGGTCTAAGCTGAGCGCGTTCATTGGTGCTTCGGTGCAGCGCCTCTTTTGACGCTGATCATGTTTTTTGGAGCGTACAGAATCCATACAAGGAAAAGAGTGGTTCGGTGCACAGGTGTGTCGCCCACCATCGAGCCCAACCAAGGGAGCGTGCCTGGCACGCTAACACTTTCCTCTGCATTATACCCTAGTGCAGTTTCAGAAGGGTGAAAGAACTGCCCAAGGTTGACCCTTGCCGCCAAAGAAGGTGAGTAAGGAAAGAGAGAGAGGAGGAGGAGATGAAAAGAGAAAGTAAGGAAAAGGGAGATGGCGACTAGCTGAATAATCCTGGCCGGGTCTTCCAGGACCACCCGACTATGGGAAGCAGGGGCCAAATCGGTGTGTTACTTTCCCGGAGGGGCCCCGAAGGGTCCTAAACAACCTCCGGGTCCACTCAACCGCCAGGATCCCCCTTTCCCCAGACACGGGAAAGCCACGCACAGCTATACGTGGGGGTCTCCCTCCTGCGGCGACCCAACCGTTGGTGCAGGAGGGGGCTACTGCGGCTGCTGCCGGGCGATGGGGGCGCCAAGTTCCCGAAGCCGGGTTTTTTTAATGGCTTTTCCCCCCTCTTTATAATACACTGGCTTGCACTGTGGCATTGAGGAGTGCTCGGTCACCCTCCCAGGTGTGTATCGCTCGCTTAGTGACCCCTGGTTTGCCAATCCCGAACGATGCGCAGCTACCCAGGGCCGACGAGCCGCAAACACGGCGAAACACGTGTCCTCTGGTGCTGTCGCATCGTTCAATGAGTATCTGTTTCCCTACGTGCAGCCATAGAAGCCATCTTAACTGTAAGTTTGAATTTCAAACACGTCTAGCATTATTTACCTATTTTTTAATGGCTTTTCCCCCCTCTTTATAATACACTGGCTTGCACTGTGGCATTGAGGAGTGCTCGCTCACCCTCCCAGGCGTGTATCGCTCGCTGAGTGACCCCTGGTTTGCCAATCCCGAACGATGCGCAGCTACCCAGGGCCGACGAGCCGCAAACACGGAAAAACACGTGTCCTCTGGTGCTGTCGCATCGTTCAATGAGTATCTGTTTCCCTACGTGCAGCCATAGAAGCCATCTTAACTGTAAGTTTGAATTTCAAACACGTCTAGCATTATTTACCTATTTTTTAATGGCTTTTCCCTCCTCTTTATAATACACTGGCTTGCACTGTGGCATTGAGGAGTGCTCGGGCACCCTCCCAGGTGTGTATCGCTCGCTGAGTGACCCCTGGTTTGCCAATCCCGAACGATGCGCAGCTACCCAGGGCCGACGAGCCGCAAACACGGCGAAACACGTGTCCTCTGGTGCTGTCGCATCGTTCAATGAGTATCTGTTTCCCTACGTGCAGCCATAGAAGCCATCTTAACTGTAAGTTTGAATTTCAAACACGTCTAGCATTATTTACCTATTTTTTTAATGGCTTTTCCCCCCTCTTTATAATACACTGGCTTGCACTGTGGCATTGAGGAGTGCTCGGTCACCCTCCCAGGTGTGTATCGCTCGCTGAGTGACCCCTGGTTTGCCAATCCCGAACGATGCGCAGCTACCCAGGGCCGACGAGCCGCAAACACGGCGAAACACATGTCCTCTGGTGCTGTCGCATCGTTCAATGAGTACCTGTTTCCTTACGTGCAGCCATAGAAGCCATCTTAACTGTAAGTTTGAATTTCAAACACGTCTAGCATTATTTACCTATTTTTTTAATGGCTTTTCCCCCCTCTTTATAATACACTGGCTTGCACTGTGGCATTGAGGAGTGCTCGGTCACCCTCCCAGGTGTGTATCGCTCGCTGAGTGACCCCTGGTTTGCCAATCCCGAACGATGCGCAGCTACCCAGGGCCGACGAGCCGCAAACACGGCGAAACACGTGTCCTCTGGTGCTGTCGCATCGTTCAATGAGTATATATATATATATATATATATATATATACATACCATATGAAGCCCCGATGAAATGTCCACTGGACACCCATACAAATTTTGAACAGGACGTCTTGTCGTTTCGGATATTATGGGAATGCGAGGATATTCCCAGGACGATGTGTGTTGTCTGGGATGCCACTAATCTACGGAACGCGGTGAGCGTAAGCGTTTTTCTGGCAATTAACGCGACCACACAAGTGCCACGAGACCAGCTACACTTCTGATTTACAACAAGTAATGGCAAAAAACGGCGGTGCTCGAAACGGAAGGAAATAGAGCAAGGCTGAGCTTGAACGTGACAATGTTATCGTTGGCGCGTTCTGAATGTTGCGGCACGCCACATTCTGGATATTCCAAAGGAGGCGTTGCGATGTTGACGCTTAAAGGAGCAGTCTAAGACAGATTTAAAAGAATGAGTTTTGGTCATGATGGACTGTCCGATGGCTAAATAGTGTTTTCACGAAAGAAATATGAACGTAACGGTAAAATAGCACGCGCAACAGTCGATTGAACCTCGCGAGCGGGGAGAGCTCTCTCCAACTCTTGTAGATGACACGTGAGTAATGACGGGGACCTGCGTCACGGCGTGACGTTGCAGGTTATGTCCACTCCAAGGGCTCGCAAGTGACGTCGGCTGCCATCAGTCATCGACACCTGTCACATGACGGCGGTCGGCTGCAGATCGCTCTGTCGCACGTGCGCTTCTCCCGAGAGACGCATGCGCGTCAGAGAAACTTGCCACTTCGTTCCGGGTTGCCTTATTTATAAACATGGCGACGGAACCGCGCTGCGATGCATCTCTCGCCAGTGAAATTTCTTTCTTTGGCGAGTTAACACCGTGGGAAGAGCGGGTTCTGGAGCGTTACCGAAAGGCTAACACAACATTATACAGCGACACTCCTGTTCTTCCCGACGGTGTGAGCTTCCATGGAGTCGGAGAGCCCGTCATAGATCCATCAACGCCACCGTCACCAATGCGACATGACAACTGGTAAGCCGACGGTGTTAATGCAACATACACTGTTGAATCATTAATTGGTGCCTTTGTTAGGTGTGCGTGTGGTAACTGCTCCGCAATGCCAATGGCGCGTGAGGAGGTGTGCTGCACCTCTATTGCCGAAGTAAGGAGAAGATGTCCAGACGGCTGCATCGTAGACCACTCGGACTTCCAAACTCTTTGCCTCACGACTGTTGTCATGGAAGTTATGGGCATTGAGTACAAAAAGTGCGGATTACTGCTTGGGAAGGAACCCAACGAGTAAGTATATCACGTTCCACTTTACTGTTGCTCGCTAATGACAGCTAACAGCGATGCACAACGTTCCTGTTCATACTAAAATCAGTTAAAACCCCAGTGCAGCGGGTGATGGCAGCGTCTTTTTATTATTTTAAAAAGACGTTGCCTTTTGTCAAATAAAGCTTTGGTTGCTAGTGCTGTGCTTCGTCGTCCTCGTCTCGTTGCACCGTCCCTTGTCTTCACCATCACCCGCTGCAGTGGGGTTTAATTGATTTTGGCATGACATACCAACCTTCCCAAGTTTTAACGTTAGTAATGTTAATGTATTATTTGGTTATGGAGTACACCTCTGCATACAGAAAGTTGACCAGTTACGCCCGGAACACACCCCGTCTTTTGTGGAACTTCCAGATATCTTACACAAAAATGTATTTACTATCCTCGCTATTTAGCATTCAAAATATATACGCTGCCAGAAGGTGTGATCAAGCATAAGTTTTTGTTCAGTCTGTGTTCATCTAAACTCAGACTTTCCCAAAGGGTAATGCGGACAGTTCCAGATAATGTTGCGAATTCTACAGTCCACAAACGCGCACCGAAATCAGATGTCATAGTTTCCCTAAAAAGACAGAAATGCATTCATATCTATATTTATTCATGAAATTGTGTGCAACCTTTGCATTTATCACCATATCACAGAATTAGTTTTAGTGACTTTGACCGTGAAATGGTTTTTAGCATTTGCAGTAGCACACAGTCATCACGTAAAACTGTCAAACAATAATATTTCGCCGGAATATTATCACAATCAGTTCGAGAAACCTCGACCGTCAAGTTGTTGTTACAAGTAGGAAACCATTATAAAACATATCAAGAGCAAGATGAAGGATGAAAGTCACTGAAAAGGTTAGCCAGCTGTAGGGATCGAACCCACATCTTCTGGATTACCGGTCCAGGGCTCTACCAATTGAGCTAAGCTAACACGCCTCTCCAGCGACTTTCGGGTTCAGTGTTCCATATCAAATAACTATTTTTTGCTTTGAAGCACGTCAACATACTTCAATTCAATAATGGCCATGTGGAGAAATACATAAGCAGCACTGGGATCCAGACCCACACCGTCCAATATTTGCTCTCTGTCTAATTGCCTCATCTCCTATTGTGTCATGTCAACATAAAAAAAAACATCATGAAACTGCTTTTGGTTGCTCATATTGCAATGCATATGAAAGAACGCACACCATAGAATGTGCCACATTGCTAAGAACTTCTCGAAAAAGAGATACCACTATCATGTGGACCTAACTCAAGCTTCACAAACACTTCAAACCCTAATTAAAGAAACGAAGTCAGAGCAGCTTATTACATTATGTATCTATGTTCATGTGGATTTCACTCAAAGTCTCATAAAATATTCAAACGCTAATCACACAAATAAAGTAGGAAAAGCTTTTCACCTCTGGAATACCGAAAGGATCCTGACACAAGCCAAATAAGCTTGATCACAAGATATTCCAGCGCACTTCCAAACATTAAAGCCTGTCTATGGAAACACGAGTCTCTCCTCCAAAGCAATGACAGACTTAGGAGTATATTCACTCATCCAGTACAGGTAACATACTGACACGCAAAAAATAGCAGACTCCTTGGTCATTACGAAAATCAGCAAAACGAACATACAGTACAATGGAACACTGCCCTGTGACCTCCCGCGTTGCAAAACCTGCAAGCACGTTCAACACAACTCCATCAAAAGCACTGTGAGCACTTACACCCACTCTGTTAACCACGCATTCACATGAACAAGGTTCAATGTCATATACTGCATTGAATGCGGCGACTGCTCTATGCAATACACTGGTAGTCCCGTTGTTTGTGAACTTTGCATTGCTGTAACCGATCTGAAGCAAAGATGACTTCATTCACATAATTCCCTTCACAGTCTAACAAAGCAGCCGTTCACTTGGGCTCTAAAAGCCCGAATGGACCCTTGCTTTCCCCCAGCCTGTTGACCCACAATTCACATGAACCTTTAGCACGTCATACCTAACCCATTTAAATATCATGCCAATGATGAAGACGGTGCCCAGAAGAAGAACAGTCTCTGTTCGAAATATCAGCAGCTCTTGTTCTGAGGCGATTCCCTTCATGCTTCCTTACCGGTTCGGATTTCTACCCATCTATATTACCACCTCTACAGTTATATTTATGTGCATGTGGGTCTCACTCAAGCTGTGTCATGAATAGCTGTGATGAGGCACTAATCAAAGCAATCAATTAGGAACATCACTTACAGTAATAGATAAAATCACTGTTCCTATTTTCTGTCCATTCTTTGACATGTTCACTAGCAACGTAAAGTAAGTATGCAATTGTGGGCATTTCACAGCTGACAGTGCACTTTGTTGTTTTTCAGAATATGGCGCCACATAGCATATCGCAATTTTGCATCATGGATATGGGGACCACTTCCCGAAGAAGACAGGCGGGTGCTCCCGTCATGTGTGGTGATGGCGATACGGAACAACTTCCCATCACCCTCAGGCGGCTACACTGGTTTTAGGCCTGCAAAATGAGTAATGGTACATCCATCAGATCTTACAGTACTCATACTTTTCTATGTAGCATTATTGACATGTGTACTTGATACCGTTGTACATAAGAAAATAAATGTGCACAACATGGTTTGTTTCTCACAATGCACGGCTATATTTATGTGGCATGTATTGCACATTTATTTCTATTTTATCACAAATATTATGGTTGCTCAACATTTGTACCTTGAGAGTACACTGAAGGCAGCTGCAAGGTCCCAGTCGATGTTGCCGTGCTGAAATCAGTTCTGTTTTTGGGGGTGCAGGGTTAGTCTCCGTCAGGAATGGTGGATCATTACATGAGTATGCCTCAAAAGCACCATTGAATGTGTCCCACGTGTTGCACAGCTGTACACATTTGTCTACAAGCTCGTCAAAGTAACCTGAAACCGCAGAGCAATTTGTTTGGTACACCTGTTCTTTCAGAATAGTACCACAATACTTACGAAACGTTGGTTCTTCTTTGATGGGCAGTGCAACATGCTCCTGCTTGTAAATTTTTGATACCTTCACTCTGTATCGGGGCTCCCCTTCCTCAGTCATGGCATGTTGTCTCGACGCGTTCTCGTTAAAGTGGAGAATGGCCAAGTAGACTCTGAAACAACCAATTCCACAGATTTTTACTTTTACATCAACCCTAAACATCCTTTTAGCATACTCATAAGAATTACTAAAAAGCATGTGCACCTGTCCCGCATTGTTCGTGCACTATAGCCCACAGACTTGGGAGCAAAACGAATCAGAAGGCTATGAAAGGCTTCTAGACCGGATGTTTGTACATCAGGCGAAAGGTGCTGGATGTCGTTTAGCAAATACTTTGCCTCAGTGATGGCGGTCAGTTTTGCCTTTGGACGAGAGTCTGCAAAATAAGAAACGATGACTATCTTATTTCTCACTATATTCTTTTTTTTTTCTTCTCTCTGCCATCATTACCTGGCAGAAGCCAAGGGCGCTTTTGATCACTGAGGGGTGTGTGAAGGCACCGTGAGTACGGTCCATCATGACCATGATGGACATTTGAAACGTGATTGTTGAAACTACGCCACATGGAGATAACTTGTTCAGGATCCCCTTCACTATGGGTGACGCAGTGGTAGAGATGGTTTATCACTGGCTTCACCCACAGTTCCAGAGCTTCACAGTTTTTCTCCTTACTGGCTGCCACCATCTTCTTTCGGATACCTGTTCCAACAAAGAAGTACACATGGGACAAAGTGCACATGTGCTTCATTTCTTCCATTGCATGTTTCATTTATACATCACAATGTTATCACTCTGTTCTTTGAACGCTTACATAAAGAAACAAGCACTAGCTTTTTCTTCCTCAAGTGGGTACCTTTAGACACGTGCCACACGTCAAACTGATGTTTAACATCTGGATGTGTTGTACGCATGTACTTCCGTACTCCAGGGTGGCGGTCTGTCGTGAAGCTCTTCAAGAGAACGTTTAGATCTGCCAGCTCTTCGAGTCCCCGGCGTACTGCTTCAAGTTCTATGTGACTACTTGATGCCACTTCATTTGCCTGAAGGAACAATAGTTCATAGTAACTTGCAATCCACTCAGTTTCAACCATCCATTAATTATGCCATGGTTATGACTTTCTGTGCTATGGTAGGTGGGAGCATGCCTTACCTGCACCTGAACAGTGTGAACAATTTTCCTGAAACCTTCATGATAGAAGCTGTAAGTCAGGTACTTAGAGTTGTGACCAGGCGAGTCACAGCGTCCATCTCCAGCGAGAGATGACTCCTTTCCCTGAATTTCTGTCATCAATTGTGCCTGATGATTTGTCCAGACCTAAAGGGAGTTAGACGGTTTTGGTGTGTACACCCGTATAGCCAAGTTGTGTAGGCTCCATTAATAGAAAATGAAAAAAAAAATATAGATATTCATTGTGGGCAAGTTTTTGAAGCACAATATCTTTAGGTTTTTTTACAGGATTGCAACTTACTTGTTCAATTGCTGGCAGCAGGTAGCCCCTCTGGTAATTAAAATGTGTGTCTACAGAACACCTGCAGTAATACATACAAATGTTGTTGAGTCTAACACCTTTATGTTTAGACCTCCAAACATTTACACTTCCACATCACAAAGTATCTTAGAGATTGCATGAGGCTCACATTTCCTAAGAGCTCTTCCTACTTACCTTCATATTCATTAATTCCAGCATTCTCAGCGTCGAAACTGGGCTTGATCCACTGAAGAGAATGGCAGCAGACAAAAGCAAGTTTCCTGCTGGCTTATTGACAATGTAGGGCTGGCTTTCCCACACATAATTGTGGCCGTCATTGCAGCTGCATTCAACGCGTAGGAGAGTTCCCTTACAAGTAAATGTGGGATTGCAATGTTAGCAGTGCAACGCAGGGCAACCTAGGTGTTCTGGAACGGAGACAGGAAGAGGAACCGAGACGTGGCTGATCCAACTTCAACGCTTTCCCTTCTTTTAATGAATGCGCTGGGCGCGAGCAGTGCAATATATACCAAACCTACCAAACCTAACAAAGAAAACGAAACATTGCGCTTTCGCCCACTGGTGGCGGTACATTACACGCAGAAATACCAACACGCCCCCTAATGTACTGACACCATAATCTATACACATGTCTTGATGCCAAGGTTATTACGGTGTTCTGCAGTTTTCGTTCCTGACAGGGCCTTTGTGAAGATGTCGGCAGGATTTCTGGAAGACTCAATGTGCTGCAGGTCCAATTTTTCCTCTTCGATCTTCTCTCGAAGAAAGTAGTACTTGATGTCAATGTGCTTGCTCCGTTCTGATGTTATCTGGTTTTTGCTAAGAGAGATTGCTGCCTGGTTGTCAGCAAACAACACTTGTGGTTTCCGTGTGAACTCTTGGGCCCCGATTTCTTCTGCGAAGTGCTGAAGCCATAGCACCTCCCTTGCTGCATGACACATTGCCATGTATTCTGCTTCGACTGTTGACAGCGCGATAGTTCGCTGCTTTTTACTGCTCCATGAGATAACAGAACCTGCCAAAGTGACCGCGTATCCGCTGAACGACTTTCGGTCCGTCTTGTCTCCAGCCCAGTCCGCGTCGCAAAAGGCCTGTACGCAGTTTCCGCTTCGGCGGTAAACGAGCCCATGATTGATTGTTTGCTTCACGTAGCGAAGGATATGTTTTATTCCATTCCAGTGCTCCTCGCTCGGGTTGTCGCTAAATTGGCTCATGTAGGCAGTTGCGAACGCTAGATCCGGCCTTGTTCCGCCCGAGAGGTACAGTAGTGCTCCAACCGCTTGTCTGTACTTTCGTCCAAGCTCTCCACTTGAGCTACCGCTCTCCGCCCTTTGGTACTTGCTTCCGGGATCCAGGGGTGAGGATGTCCCTTTTACGTTCGACATACCGAAAGCCTCCAGGATCTCTTCAGCGTAAACTGCCTGGTCGAGAGATAGATCCCCGTTCGCATTTCGCTTCAAGCGTATTGAGAGAATGTGACTAGCCCCTCCCAAGTCCTTTATCTCAAATTTTTCGCCAAGCCGTCGCTTGAACTTTGCAATTTCTTCATCGTCTTTAGATATGATGAGCAAGTCGTCCACGTAGACCCCTATAATCAACTGCTTGTGTGGAGATACGTAGACACAAGGGTCTGACTTGGCTCTCTTCATGCCATCGGACTTCAAGAATTTGTCCAAGGTGTAATTCCATTCTCTCCCGGATTGTCGTAACCCATAGAGACTTTTCCGTAGAAGGCAGACTTCGTCTTGGTCCTGTGGCTCAAAGGACTGAGGCTGCTCCATGTATATTGTCTCCCTTAATGTCCCGTTTAGGTAGGCTGCTGTGACGTCCACCTGGTGAATCTTCCACCCTCTTTCTACGGCTAAGGCCAGCAGTGTCCTCACGCTCTTCAGCTTTACAACGGGCGAAAAGGTTTCACTGAAATCCACTCCCTCCACTTGCGAATAGCCACATGCCACTAGGCGTGCCTTATAGCGCTCCAGCTCGCCGTTTGCGTTGTACTTTTTGCGGAACACCCACTTGCATTTTGTGACTTGTCTGTTCTTTGGTCGAGGCACAATTTCCCACGTTCCGAAGGTTTTTAGATTGTCTAACTCGCAGTTAATAGCAGATTTCCACTCTTCTCTATCAGGTGCTGCTAGCGCTTCATCAAAGGTCTTCGGATCTTTGCTATCGGCTTGTTTGGCAACGCACGTCACGTGACTGGCCCCTGCTTGCAGTCTCTTGTTTGCTAGCCTTTCTGAGCGCCTCAGCGTGGAGACTTCCACTTGGATGTCCACCGGGGGAGTCTCTGCGTGGACTTCTGCCCTTGCACTTCCTCCAGGGTCTCTCTGATCGCTGGTGTCGAAGTGTTCGGCTGTTCTCCCAGTTTCTTTATAACCTTCTTCTGCGTCAAAGGTAACTGCGATGTGACCGTCGTCGGACACTTCAATGTCGGTGTCTTTGGAGTGGGCGTGCTTGCACGGAAAGAACTCCTCATTAAAGACAACATCGCGACTCACGAAGAAGGATCCGTCTTTCAGACTCAGTAGCTTATAGCCTTTTACTCCTTGTGGATACCCGATGAAGACACACTCTTCTGCTTTCGGGTCCAGCTTTCCTCTGTGCTTCCTCCGGCTCCGCGCACTCCATGCACGGCACCCGAACACCCGTAGATGATTTAGTACCACATCGCTCCCTGACCAGAAAGCTTCTGGGGACTGTCCTCCAATTGCCTTCGATGAGCACTTGTTCCTGATGTGACATGCAGTAACTAATGCATCCGCCCAGAGCTCTTTGGTTACTCCAGGCTCAATGAGTAGACATCTGGTCGTATCCAGCAGTGTTTGATTCATTCGTTCCGCAACTCCATTCTGTTCAGGCGTTCCAGGTATCGATAGTTGCCGTCGAATTCCGTGCCTTATCAAGTACTCGTTGAACTCTCTGCTGGTATACTCGCCTCCATTGTCGCTGCGGAGTGTCTTGATCGTCCTGTTGTGCAGGTTCTCTGCCATGCGTCTGTACTCGTCAAACTTTTGGATGACTTCATCCTTTGTCTTGATCGGATATACTACTGTGTATCTCGAGTAATCGTCGATGAATGTGACAAAGTAACTCGATCCTCCCTGCGACGTCGGAGTGATCCTTCCCGCTACATCAGAGTGTACCAGTTCAAGTGGTGCCTTTGCTCGAGTGGCTTCGGCTTTTGGAAAGCTTCGTCTTCTCATCTTTCCCAAGCAACAGGTTCCGCAGACGTCCCCTGTACGCTCCTCTTCGTTTATTCCACACAGCTGCCGTACCGCTTCTTGATGGAGATGTCCCAGCCGTCTATGCCACAAGGACAGATCCCTCAACCGCGGACCTTTCGATTCCGTTTGAGATTCGCTGATTTGGTACAGCCGTCCTTCACGAGTTGCAGTGAGGATTATCGCACCAGTGTTTTCGGTAACTTCAGCTGAGCCTTCAGCAAAGGTGACACGCAATCCGCGCTCTTCAATTTTTCCTACAGAAAGAAGATTGCAGTTCAAGTCAGGCACGTAAAGTACGTCTTCGAGAGTGAGGTTTGTCCCTCCATGCTCTTCAGCCAGCTGTATTTGGACGCGCCCTTTGCCGATGACGCGCATGGATTCCTTACTTGCTGTCTGGACATTTGAATCGCAGGGCTGAAAGTCTGTCAGCTTGGCCCTATGTGACGTCATATGATCCGTGGCGCCGCTATCGAGGTGCCAGACGTAGGAGTCCTGCGACACGCTATTCATAATGCAGAGTGCCTTGTGCCCAACTATCCTCTTCTCAGAGCTCATTCGTCTTCTCTGTGGCCCACTCTTCTCTTCTCTGGGGAACTGGTCACAGTCTTTGGCAATATGCCCTATCTTGCCACAGGCAAAACAGCGTACTCTCCTCTTTTCCTCAGGCCTTGAAAATAGATTTTGGTTCCCTTGTCTGTCATCCCGTCTCCCATAAGCTTGGGTGATGAGAGCTGCGGTCTGTCCGTCTTCTTCCACAGCGTGCCCATCCTGACGACGGGACTTTCTTTTCTCTTCGACGAGAAGCCTTGTCTTCACAGTCTTCGTAGTTAAAGCTTCCTCGTCCTGTTCGAGGTTTAGGATGAGTGGCTCGTACGTATCTGGGAGACCCATGAGCATTACCAATGCTACCTCCGTGTCCGTGAAACCATGACCAGCAGAAGTCAGCTTCCTGTGCAGTTCCATGAGTCTGCCCAAGTAGTCCCTCATTTCTTCTTCTCGCTTCATCTTCACGTTGAAGAAATCCCGCATTAATTGAAGGATGTGTAGGAGCCCAAACTTGGAGTGCATTTCATGCAGCGTATCCCAAGCCTCCTTAGCTCTTGAACTGGTGCCAATGTCGTCTAGATAATTATCTTCAACGACGAGAAATAGGAATGTGAGGGCTTTGCTATCATTCTTCTTCTCTTGGTCGGTCATTTCTTCGGCGTATCCGGGATCGATGGCTTCCCAGCATCCCTTCTGGACCAAGGCAGCCCGAACCCGTATTGACCATGAATGGTAGTTGTCCGAGGACAGCTTGGTAAGCTTAAACTCATCCGTCGCGGACATGTTCCTCGAGAACTCACTGCTTAACGTCGTCTTCTTGACTCGTCTTTCGCAGCAGCCGTGCCCCGTCCAAGCCTCTTGCTCCTCAACGGATTCCGGCGTACGTCAGCGGAAACCAAAAGCGATGTCAAGGATACCGAGCTCAGATCCCGTGATGCCGTCCGCAGTCACAACTGGCGTCTTAGATGCCGGTCCAGAAAAAGATTCCCGATGCGCTGGCCTGGGCCCATAACCTGTTAGCAGTGCAACGCAGGGCAACCTAGGTGTTCTGGAACGGAGACAGGAAGAGGAACCGAGACGTGGCTGATCCAACTTCAGGCTGCAGGCACACTTTGCAGGTCTGGAACAGCTCCCTCAGTTGACTCTCAAAGACAATATATTTGTTGTCTTTGTGCGGGGAGATTTCATCATCTGTGCTCCTAATATACAGAGACAAGGTGACGCATGTTTCAGAACACCAACTATATGGCACCTACCTCATTGTACTGTCAAGAGTTGGCATGTATAGGCTGTCATCTGGGCATACTGTTGTTATCGTGTCGTCTCCAGATGCAAGGCCCATAGCAGGTACAGTGTGGTCAAGCACTGGTGTTGAAGAACGAACTGGGGACAGTGACCTTGCACGGCGTTGCGTGTTGGATGACTTAGCGGCTAAGTCTACTTGGACACCAATGCTTCTCATGGGTTTTGCATTGAGGTTTGCTTGGCTGCCTAAATGAAAAGATGCATCATTGACTCACTATTCCACATTCGACACTGTGGACATTCCATAGCATACCCTTTGCTTGTTGCCTTTTTTTGCTAGTCTGCACTCCAACGGTTTTCTTCAGTGGCTCCGACGTTTGTGTCCCAACAGCGTTACGTGATGCGTGATACTGGTGATGGCGATGTGATAAAGAACAGATGTAAGATGCGTGATACTCATAACTCTGAAATGCATGGTTTGCTCTTATTACAAGTAATGGCTCTGCGAGCTGCTTTTTTTAAACTTCCAATGTGTGTTCCTCTTTTAGGAAATGCTTGTTGAAGATCTGGCATTATTCTTTCTGACATAATGATCCCATATGCATCATATTGTTTTGCTGGGAGTGTTTTGTAGAGATGAAGCAGTGGGAGGATGGGGACTTCCCTCTACTTCCTCTACCTTTTTTCCCTACATTTGCAGATGGGTAAGCGTGTAGTGGTTGGTAATAAGCTCCTTGTCGGATTAAGTCTGCGGTGACACACCACAAGTAAACGTCATAATAGGGCACATATTCAAAGTTCTCTCTCTCTCTCTCTCTTTTACAGTTCCTAACCTTCTGGCTGCCTGTTTATTTAGAAAACATAGGCTGGCAAAACATTTAAATTTGGTTACAGCACTGAACAATAATTCTAGGTAACACAATATATACTGATTTGATGGACCATAAAATAAGCACAGTAGTGTTCATATTGAATTGTAACATGCGTTCTACGCAAGCAAGTTCCACGTATAATGTGGTAGTAATCTATGCACTCTGCATGGAATGCAATTGAAATAAAATTAGTTTAGCTTACCTCTGGAATGGCAGCAGCTTGTGTGTGGGGGAAGCTGCGATCCTGTGTTTCATTCTGTACACAATAACGTAATAATATTATGCTAACGAATTGGTATCCACAGCAGCTCATATTACCATTATGCCACTGTCATTCTCAATGCACTCTGTACCCACTGAGAGAGATTCAACCTGAAATAAATACGTTACAGATGGTGCCTCTGAAACTGCCACTAATATGGGACGTACATTTTCTGAACACTCAGCCTCAGTTACGGATGTATCAGTGTGCGTATTGCGTAACACAACGGGGGCGACCTGTAAAATTGGTTACAAAGTGTTATTTACACTGTATCTGATATCCGAATGCAAAACTTACCATTACTATAGAACCAGAAACAGTCGAACCGGTGTCAGTGCACATGCTGTCATGATCATGTAGTGTTTCAATCTACAAAATAATGAACTTACTCCAGAGAACACACCCTGAGACCGTATTAGTAAAACTCTTACCGTGCTTGTAGTGCTGTTTGCAGAAGTTTCAGTTGCAGCGTGGGCGTTCATCCTTTGCCGTTTGCTTTGCGCGCTGGCGACAGGTAAGTTTTGCGAGGGAGTAACCCCACGCTTGAGGTAGATCCGAAAGTCGGCACCGACGGATTCCGCAATACTTGGCGGTGATTCGTAGTCGGTCTGATTGAAGTGCAGACTGCATATTCGCATGTCAGAGTTTGGATCAATATCATGACGGTGAATTAGAGAAAGCCACCTGCTTCTTGCTGGCTCATTCGCCGGAACCTTATGCGTACGACAGCCAGACGTCCATTTCGTTTTCTGATTCACGCAGCCCCGAATGCCGCACGGCATCTCTGCTCACCAAGTCGAAGGCACACTTGGATACGGGACTTTCTCCACACAAATAAAACAGAATTTTTCAACTGAGCGCTGTCTGCAACACCTATCGCCTGTACTTCTGGGTTGCACTACCAGGACAAGGAAGCAACTAAATCGGAAAATCGGGTGGATTGAGGTCAGCACTCCCCCAAAAGGGATTGGGGACGTGCAGGTGCAGCGCGTGTGAAAGTTGCTACTCTTGTCCTAGTTGAAGTTGCACGCAGAAAGAATTCACTTTCTTTGTCTTGTTTTCCGGGAACGAATACTATAGAGCAGCGTCGTGTTGCATCTCTCCGCGAACGGCGCGAACCGCCACCATGCCCGCAGCATCATGTGAGCCGCAGGCACTTTTCGTTAGTTCGACAAATATATAATGAATATAAGACACACGATCGCATGGCGTGTATGAACGTAATATTCTATAGTACGTTTGCACCCCTGTTTTATGTTCCAAACCAACAGAACATAGCGCATGTAGCTGTCGACAACGAGCGCGCGATATCCGAAGCAGACGATTTTTTTCGTAGCCAATGAGAGCGCTTTTAACGTTTGACGTCACAGTTCATAGGGAGTGGCTTGTGGCTCGAGCGCGCGAGCCTCCCGTCACGGTAGCAATTTTATAAATTGAATTACGCTGTTATAAAACCTTTTTCAGTCGAAATATTTTGCACGCATGATTTTTACACACTGATTGACAGATTAAAGTTGGTTTTCAGCAAATCTAATTCCCTTTCCATGCTCCTTTAAGGAACCGCAAACGAGCGCAACACACAAGTTAACCCGATATCCGGGGCGTAGCCCACAGGTTGTTGTACCAATGAACACGAAAGTGATAAAGAGACGTACGACCGACATTCGAACCTGCTGTCCGGATTTATTCCACAGCATCACCGATTACCAAGTTTAAGCCCGTTTAACAACTACTAAGCAGCTTATCGTACCAACCGTATCGTATCGTCACTACGACACGTTGGAACAGCTTCTTTGTACCAAGCCAAAGAGGGAAATTGGCCATAGCTTTGCGCGTGAAAGGGAGCTCGGCACACTTTTCGGGTGAAAGGTCCATCCCAAGGTGCGTGAGGTACGCATGGATATTATTTAAAGCGAGCTGCAGGCGGCGCTGTATGGCTGGGCGTGATTTTCCTACTGTTCAAAGGGCGACGTCATCTGCATACACAGAAAACGACACTTTACGAGGAATGACTGATTGTAGGCGTTAAAGAGTGTCGGGCTGAGAATGCTTCCTTGGGGGACTCCTTGTAGAACAGGATGCTGAGGGCTTTGGCCTTGGGACGTACGGACAGCGACAGTTCGGTCCGTAAGGAAGTCTTGGAGCCAGATGAAGAGCCGACCGGATACCCCAAACGAGCGCAAGGCGTGCAGCACACAAATGTGCGAGACGGTATCACACGCACGCTTGATGTCGAGGAAAACCGATATAGGACGATCCGTCGATGGGCACGAGCATGTTGAACTGTAGAGACTAGGTCGAGAACTGGATCCATGGAGCTTCGGTGGCGACTAAATCCAGCCATTTCGCGGGGGAACGCACGTTGTTTTTCGAGCTACCAGTCGAGGCGATGGAAAACCATTCTCTCAATCAGTTTCTCCATACAGCTTGTCAGGCTCACAAGGCGAAAGTAGGATAGGGCAATTGGGGGCTTGCCTGGTTTCAGGCACCAAGGTTTCAGGAACAACCAATGCCTCCTTCCATGTATATGGTAAAAATCCTTCTTGCCAGGACGTATTATACACATGAAGGAGAGCTTGGAGTGACCGCCCGTCAAGGTTTCGCAGGGCGGCATATGTGATTTTATCGGGTCCAGGGGACGAGCCGGCGTTCACAAGCTTCAACTTTGCGTTTAGCTCGATTAGTGTGAAGTCGCGGTCCATAACTTCCGGGGGACGGGGCTAGTCTTGGTGCAGTTCAGCTGTCAAACTGTGGACAAAACTGCGGTGTAGTGGCTTGGTCGAGGCAGCCGCCGGAGTCGTTAGTACCACAGAGAAGTCCGTCGCTAGCGTGTTTTCGTCTACCCCCTTAACGATAGCCAAGGCCGCGAGAGGATTCTTTTCAGGGGGCGCCTCCTTCAGAGATCGGATTGTCCGCCAGATCTTCATGGCCGGATCAAACGGTGAAAGGTTGTGGCAAAACTGACGCCAACGCTTCCTGTCCTCTTTCTTAAGTTCTCGTGTTACTTTAGCTTTCATCCGGCGGTATTCCACAATGTCCGTAAGTTGCCCTGTCCGACGAGCCGTTCTTTCTGCTCGGCGACGTAATGCTCTCAGGTGGTTAATTGCTAGGGAATGACTGACATGGCCTCTTACCCTTTTAGACATGACCACCGCTTCCTGAATACCGCGGGTAATTGCTTGAGAGAGAGCCTCTGGGGACATACCGGTGTGCACAGATGTTCTGAGGCCCGCACGAAAAACTATCCAGTTTGTGAATGAAAACAGTCCAGTAGTGTCGACGGCCGTAGCGCACGACAAGTGGCGAATTGTCGGTTGAGCGCCACGAGAGGTCCAATACATCGAGTAACGTTGGGGATCGCATGTAAGTGGGCTCGCGGTCAGGAGGCACATGTTATTATTCTCCATTGCCCCCAACAACCTCCTTCCCCTACCGTCCGTCCTTCGGCTTCCCCAGGCCGAGTTATGGGCATTGAAGTCACCCAGCACAAGCGCCGGGGCTTCCAGAGAACCAAGTAAGCGTTCGAGGTCACTCCACGGGACCTGTACCGCGGGACGGATATAGATACTGACGACCGTTAACAGCATGGGGCCAAGGCGGATCCTGCAGGTGACGATATCATAAGAGCGATGACAAACTGACCCGAGTTGCGCAGCAAGGAGGTCATTGCGAACGTATAGCGCTGTTCTGCTCGAGATCGATAGATTGTGTATCAATTGACGGCGATCTGTAGAATCCATGCCGTGTTCGCATATAGCTATGAAAGGGAACTTGTACTGTTGTAGATGTAATTTAAAATCAGGGAGCTTGTTACGCAGGTTTCGAGGATTCCACTGCATTGCCATGACCTTTCTATACAATGCCGTCATGGTGATGCGAAGATAATGCCTCCAGTGCCAGAAGCGCTTGGACTTCGGGCAGTTGCGACGCACCAGGAAAAGCAGAGACAATTGCCTTAAGGGCAGCGAGTACCGCTGAGAAGAGTCCCAGAGAAGGCATATCTTCAGAGGCTGATGAGGTGAACTGTCTCCTCGTGCCTGCTGGTACTGCCACACTGGCGTAAGTGTTTGTAACCTGCCTTGATGGACAAGGAGGCGGTGGGTGGCTGCTTGTGATAGGCTTAGCCGCGATTGTGTTCAACGACCCTCGTTCACCTGGTGCACATCGAGGGGGTAGTGCAGGAAATTCGTGTGCATTCGTACGAGACGGGAGTGTGGCACTACCACCCCCAGGAGCGTCATACGGAAGTCGTAGTGTCCGGTCTTGATGCCTTTTGGTGGCGGCGGTCTTGACAGGACATAGAGGAAATGATGCGGGATGGCTGGATTTGCAGTTAGCACACTTTCTTTTATTGTTGCAGCCTGATCTCTGGCGAGGCCCGGCGCAGATGCCGCACTGTGTAGAACCTCGGCAATTTCGTGCAATATGGCCAAATCGTTGGCAGTTGTATGAGGCACTGTATGGGGCCTTCTGTGTACTCTTGGACTGTGATGGTCTGAAACCCAAGGGCAATTCGTTGGGGAAGACGGATTGTAGGTTCAAAAGTCAGGATCACGCTCCGTAACGGGGTAAACACATCACTGCCACCTTCTGCCATGGAATGCCGAACCTGTCGTCGTGCAGACAAAACCCCTGCGTCTTTGAGGTAGAGCACGAGGTTGTCGTTCGAATACTCTCTTGGAACAACATATATCTTGCCCATATTTCTGACGTACGATTGGGGTATTGATGACGCGTAACATATCACTAACATATTCCACTACGATACACATGTCCTTGTGCTTGAGTTTACTGCCAAGAAAGTTGGAACAGAACAAGTAGAACTGAGCGAGCCAGATTTTTTTTTCTTCCTTGTCAGTTTGAACGGAGTGTCAGTGTCTCCCCGGCCAGTGTCTCCACGTTTCGTGCGCTCCATTAGTTCATCCGTAATTAGACCGTCACTCTGAATAATTCTTCATGTATAATGGTTCATACTTTCTGCATTCAACAATGAGGGGTGTACGCCCTTTTGTTTGTGATATTGTTAATTGTCATAATAAATCGTGTCTTCTCTTCGTAAAAAATAAAAAACAAGAAGGAAAATATAATTCCGTCAAATTTCGAAAATTACACCGGGAATAAGTATAGGTGACGCGAGCTCCATGTCACGGGAGTGCCTATTAACTGGCTCTACCCGTAAAGTTTTATCTTCACCGTGCTGGACGTTCTTTATCACCTGTTTTCTCCCATTACGGCCAGAATGAAACTGAAGACTTTTTGCTCATGGGTGGGTGGGTGGGGGACGGATGTCCTCCCATTCGAAGAACTTGGCAAACACTGATTCTCAAGGGAAATAAAAAAAACGTCGGCAATGCAAGCTATGCATGGTCACTTCGATGGTCACTGTCGATGGCCCGAGCTCGCGAGGATGCGGCTGCATCAAGGGCAACCTCCATGGAGCGAATTTTTGCAACGAAGGTCGCGCGGCAGACTGCCACGCGCGTTCCGCCGCCAGTTGTTCGCCGGCACCAGCTCCATGGAGCGAAAAACCAGCGGACGGCGCGGGAAATCATGCTGTGATGTCACTGTTGCAAGGATATAAGGTGAAAGCTTAGTGAGATCAATTGCTCGAAAAAGTGTCTTTAATGTCACAAATTTTTGCAACTAAATCCAACATCTGTCTGAAAAGCTGCGCCCAGTAACGTACCGAAAAGCATATTCACTACCGCGAAAAGAAAACACGTTTCTTGGCAGAGAATCCCTCACGTTCTAACGACGAAGTTGGCGGAACAGCGAGCAGACGACAGCATCCAGTTGCAAGAAGAGGACGATGACGATGATTCACGAGAGCAGACGACCACGTGCAGGTGATCTGGCGTAGATCCGTAGCGGAAGAGCACTTTGATTGGTTCATCTGCAGTTGACGCTTCCGGAATCGCGGACGCTGGGCGAAAATATCTGACATGTGCAGATCGGCGGCGGACGCTCACATTTTTGACGCCTCGCGCAGGGCGTCCGACGCTGAGCGAAGTTCGCAGCTTTTTCGCTGTACATTCGCTCCATGGAGATTGCCCTTTATATGTTCCATGCACGCGACGATGCCCGCACATAGCGAATAACTATTGTGTATTTGTCAAACGAGGAAATTAGAGGAATGTCCTTAAAATTTTTGGTGAAAACTGCGACGTTGTTCACAAGACAAGAATAGCAATCGCTCCAACGGCCATTATACACTTGCACAAATTTTGTTCGCGCTACTCGGTTTGTTCAAAATTGCAGCAAAATTTCACGCGCGACCGCCACCATACTGTCAACAACTTCGTAATGCAATGCGCTCACGTTCACATATTTTCTTCCC
Source organism: Ornithodoros turicata (assembly GCF_037126465.1). Classification (NCBI taxonomy): domain Eukaryota; kingdom Metazoa; phylum Arthropoda; class Arachnida; order Ixodida; family Argasidae; genus Ornithodoros; species Ornithodoros turicata. Next base: position 713,505 of record NW_026999378.1, on the reverse strand, counting down.
TTTAGCTTTTGCAAGTCCGACCAAATTGTCTCGTCGCAATTAAGTTGCATATTGCTACACTCTTACATGTTCCCACAAATCTTTCCTTCGCATTGTGTCCTTTCGTTTCCGGCAACGGAATGCAAGGGCGGTTTCGTGAGGCGGTAGCCCAGTGCAACAATGCAACTGCATGCTTAATTGCTCTAGCATTGGTTGCGTGCGCGTGATGTATCTTTACGCCTTCTTCGCTCGGCGACCAATGATAGCTTGCAAACGAAGTAATGCACGCATTACTTCATCGAGAATAGCTCCCCAGGTGCGGCGAATGTGACGCAGAAGAAAAAGAAGACGTTCCCGTGGAAGTAAAATTTCTAAACACTCGTCTTTTGATGAAATGATGATCAAAGGAAGATATCGGGTCGGGACAACGCGCTAGGGAACATGTTCGCAATTGATGTTCCAAGGCTGGAACACATAGAAAGGACAAATGCATACAAAGCCTCAAGTGCCTAAGAAATTAATGATGAAAGAGTAAGTCACTGAAAAGCACAGGGGTGGCATCCAATGTATTGCTCCGTAGTCGAAAGCGTGCTGGGCGAACGCAATGCATCTTGAACAGGTCCTGGTCGTACGTCACAGCAAACGTCAAGGCACACGTGACCCTAAAGATGGCAGCACCCGTCACCAGCGGCCAAACCGTTTGTAAACAATGCGGTTGTTGTTTCTGGACGACGTTTTGGATGTTTTTCGATCACGGTAATTATTTTTATCCGGGAATCTCGCAGTAAAACGAGCAGTTTTACACATAAAGCCTTGCATTGTTGACAAGTTGCAAAGGTGTGATGACGACCGCGCGTAAAGACTCACCGAGCCGATGTGATACTTAAACTAAGGTGAAATGGACTACCACCCAGCAAACATCGAAAACGTTGTCTCGTCATGGCTTCGTCATGCTAAAGAACGGGACCACAAGAGAACAAGGGAGGAGCCTTCATAGTCTTGTCAACAAAGCAACTAGCAAGTAACATTTCCACCCATTAAGCTAAGACAAGTCATGAAAACATCACAGATGGTCTTGCAAGATGAATAGAGGGCACAGCAGACAGCTGCTACATTGACTTACAAGCTAGCTTTTTATGTACCGCCTTTTGCGAACAAATCTGTATGGATAGCATTGATAGGAGAAGTGGAAATATGGTCGTCAAGCCCTATGAGGAAAGCAAGCGCACAGTATCAAATTTTTGCAATTTTATTTAGAAGTGAAGTAGATGTCTGCTTAGATCTGTCTTCATTACACGCATGATGATATTGATAGCTGCAGTACAAATGTGCAGTCGTCTCCCTGTATCTCAGTGTCAGAATAATCGCGTTACGTGATGTCTGCTCGCCATATACCTGACATATACCGGGCTAGCTCAACCAAATATTGTTAAGCGTAGCGGGGAGGAAATGTATGGGCGGCGATACCGCGAATAACACTTTATCAGGAAGATAACGTAACGGATGTCACATCTCTTGCCCACGTGCTATCAAAGCATGTTTTTTTAACCTGAACACCTCTCTGCTTCGTAGTTAACCGCCAGTGCGGAACCCTTCATAACTCACAGTTATGTTGCACCAATAAACAGTTCGTTCCAACTTTTGGTTGTCCATACGTGAAACGGGCGGCGCCTGAGATGGAAGACGAAGAATTATTTTACAGCTCGGAAGTAGCCCTCGTTCAGCCGTCATTTCTAAAACCGCAACTTCTACTTGCGAGTGCCTTCTTCCTTCCTTATCTATAGGATGTCGTGCTCTAGCCGGCTGATACGCCGCTAGCTCTTTACTACACACACTATCACACCATTTCCTGCATAATTATAAAATCCCAAGACTAGGGAACACGAAAGGACAGACAGAACACGAAGTCTAGTCTAGTCTAGTCTTAGTCTCGGGGTTTTACATTATGCATCATCTTTACCAGCTCGCTTGCTTCCTAGCCATATTTTCATTACCATTTCCTACCCTGGCCAAACGGCCTTTGTGGTTAGCGGCCACTGCCACCCTGGCTGAAGAGGAAGAGAAGTGGATAACGGCCACTGCCCCGAGGCCGCAGAAGAAGAAGAGATCATCGAACGACGAACCGTGCATTTCTGAACACCCGACGTTCTGAACTAACCAGTTGGTTTGAATCGTGAGTACAAAAGTCATAATGCTCACCTTTTCTTTGCCTCGTCTATCGTTTATGTTCTTTCTATTTTTGTCTATGTCTTCATTCGCTGCGTGTGAGAAGGGCTGGAAACTTTGGGTGTGTTAAACGTAAAATGCATGGAGCAGCATGATGCAGTATGCTACACTTAAGTGCAAAATCAGTGGGGCAGTGTTTTAGAACTAGCCCCAGTTGTTGAGTCGGATGTACTTAGTTCCGTATCGGTACCAGTGGCTTTTTTAAAGAAAGACGAATAAAAACAAAAAGCAAACGCTTTTACGTCAAAGAGGAGCTAATTAGTAACGAAATTAAACAGGAATGACCCTCGTATATTGCGTGAAACGTATAAAAATTAAATTTTATCGCCGGTTTCTTGAAAGCCGATTCGCCACCTTTACTGAGGACCTTCCGATCTAACCCAAGGCACAGTCTCGACGCCCGCACCGCCTAGTGCGCCCCCATCTGTAGAACCTAACCTAGACTAACCTCACTAAAGTGAGTTGATTTAGCCCACTTCTACGACCCTACCTCTTGCAAGATGGCGGCAAGTTTCGAATCCGTTAGGCTTAGCATTCCCGTGTTTCTCCTGCGCTAAAAGTGAATCAGGTGGGGGTTGCAAGATGGGGTTGTTGAAATGCATATAAAAAACTTCTAGCCCACAGAATTTTATAATTCTTATATTTTGAGATGCAGTATGACCTTCTTCCACTTCTATGCAATATTTACCTTCCTAACCCTTTCATTAATTTTTAAAAACGAGTGGTCCCGATACGATAGAGTCAACTCTATTGCGGAAAGCAGGATAAAGCTCAACTTCGCCAAGCGCTGTTTTCCATCGAGTCGCAGCCGGGAGAGAAGGGAAAAACAGCGCTGTTTTCCAGTGCTCTGGAGCAAAGCGCTGTATGTTTGAACAGGTCTTTACACAGAGTGCTCGAGCTTGCACATTCTCGTGCAGCTCCATAGCGGGTTGGGCAAGATGTTGAATGTTCTCAGACACTTAGTATTCTGTATTCTTAGTTCCCCATGTAGGACCTTCCCTAGAAACGTCAACTCTTTTTTTTCTTCTGCGCACATTCTTCGTTTTCCCCTTCGAGTACACCAGTCTCATTTTTATTACCTTGTGACGAAACAAACACCATGCTACGGGGCTATAAGTGTTAGTTCAAACGATATGGCAGCAAGGCGTTATTGGTACTGCGCTAAATAGCTTGCAAAAACCAAATGCCGTCATTTGAGTGTATGCTCGAAATCCCAAGGAATGGATTATATTTTATTCGTATGCACGTGCACGCTCGTCGCGTGTTCGGCAAGGCCCTTGCTCTGCAGGGCTATCGAACGAAATATATTTTTTTTTCATGCTTGGATGTTGAACAAAAATGAGACTGGAAGCACATTACGAGTACTATACAATAAAGGACGATATTCCAAATCAAATGTTAGCAATGTGATATCAGCCACTTCAAGCACAGTTCGCTGTTTTGCTGGATCCTTTTTTTTCAAAGAGGTGCCCCAACAGTCCATCCACCCAGTGCCGTGTATTACTAGGGAGCCTGGTCCTTAAGATTGCCTTGACATGTCTAAAGTGGATTGAAAGTGGCTCTAAAGTCATTAGCCTAAAGTGGCTCTACCTGTCAACCAAACTTAGGCGCATTTCAGGCGTATTCTCCTTCGCCCGGCACGCGAGTGCAACCCCAAGGGTTAGAGAGGCCCTTAAAGGGCGTTTGTGGATCTCATAGGTTACTGCAAGCAGGAGTGTCATGTTAAAGTGACGAATGGATACGCCGTAGTGACGAAATGTTTCATCTGCCAATGAAGGTAACTTCAGGGATTGTCTCACTAGAAACCGAATTTTTATCTGGAGTAGCATTGTCCAACGTACAGTACGAGAGATGAACTTTATATGAGATGAAATCAGATACAATACAAGAAATCTTATTTATATTAGATGGAATCACACAACTGCGAGATGTAACCGTTCCAGCACTGGTATTGCTTCTGTTGCGCAATCCAACAGCGATAACTAACACCAGCCCTTTACTTTCCTATATACGTTGCATTTAAGAAAAATGCAGAACACATTGAGTGGATTTGAGAGGAACCGCAGAGCAGCTCTGTTGGACTAAAACAAACATAATGCAGCCAGAGAAGACTACACTACGGAGTATTTCGGGTCACACGACTTCATACTTTAACTTTGTTTCTTCGATCACAAGCAATTTAGCTGGCGCTTTACCTTGATTTTCAGTGTTTGAAGGTTGACCACCGCGACCAGAAACGCTGTTGCCCATTTTCTCTGAAATACAACACTCCGCTCGTGCCCTATGCCACCCTTTGGCGTTGCGCTCAGCTGAGCGCAATCCAACACCAATAACTAACACCAACACTTTACTTTCCCATATACGGTGCATTTGAGAAAAATGCAGAATACATTGAGTGGATTTTAGAGGAACCGCAGAGCAGCTCTGTTGGACTAAAACAAACATAATGCAGCCAGAGAAGACTACACTACGGAGTATTTCGGGTCATACGACTTCATACTTTAGCTTTGTTTCTTTGATCACAAGCAATGTAGCTGGCGCTTTACCTTGATTTTCAGTGTTTGAAGGTTGGCCACCGTGATCAGAGATGCTGTTGCCCATTTTCTCTGAAATACAACACTCCGCTCGTGCCCTACGCCACCGTTTGGCCTCTTGCGGCGCCTCTTCCCATTCACTGTCTATTAATGGAGGGATCTTTCGAGTTGTACCTTACGATTGCTTATCCTGTGGAGTGCGTCGTACGATATTATTTTTGCATGTATTGCATGGCTATACCCACAGAAGCCACACTCCATTCACAGCGGTTTCACGAATATGTAATTAAAGAGTGGGGGGGTTCCTATCCCCGAAATCGCTTCTTTGAAGTCTCACTTTCCAGACAACATCACTTCATTCACATAGTCCCCTCCAGACTCTAACAAAGTGGTCATGCACTCCGGTGGTAAAAGCCCGTAAGGACCCTTTCTTCCCTTTCGGCCTGTTGACCCACAACTCGCATGAGCCTTTGAGACTTCACACCCAACGCGTTAAATACGACGCCAATGATGAGGACGGTGCTCAGAAGAAGAGTCTCTGATCGAAATATCGGCGGCTCCTGTCCTGTGGCAACTTCCTTCGTACTTCTCTACCAGTTCGCTGGATTTCTACCCGCCTATTTTCAGCACTTGGTATTTTTAACGATGATATTCGTAGGTTTTGAAATACCGTAGTGTTTAGTCGTAACGCCTGGTTTCCTGCAGTACGGTTTTCATTTTATTGTTGCGTTTTACTAGTGCACCATTATAGAGGTTGCAGCCGTTCATGGGCACTCAGTATTCAATAGGAGCGGTTGCAGTCGTCTGCTATGGTACGGGAGTCGTAAATCCGCTTATGAGTGTTCGAAAGTTCCATTGTTCAATCATGATGTAGATCTCGCGTGCTGGGGAGTATAGCGGCCCTAGCGCGGACGGGCTCCTTATAGGCGTTACCGGTTACGACAGGGGTGCGAAACTCCAATAGAAACCTATTGTAGCGGAAAACTCATGTGACCTCCTGGAACTGGACCACTGACTGAGGGTTAGCCACCCTTGGTTTTCTTTCTTTTATGATTATGTCGCCAACGGTGTAGAGTGGACGTTTCTCTTTCACTACTTTCCTCCTTTCTGCTCTTTCCAGTCTTCTTTTGCTGTTCCTCCTTTCTGCCGTTCGCTGTTTCTTTTGCTTTTAGTTGTTTTTTTGCGTTTGTCGGAAATGCAGCGGGAGCTACAGAAAAACGACGGGACCTTGGCTGTTTTTGTCACATCAAATATGTTATTGTGCTGTATACGCCTATGCAAGCATGACGTGGAGAGTCATCTCTGCGATCGGAAAAACAACATTAGATTAATATTGCTCAGCAATTTTCTTGAAGACTGATGATGTCGGAGTGCCTCGGGCAAGGACTGCTACGAAGGACTGGAACTCCGTGGCTATGCATGTCAGAGTTGCAAAATAAACAGGGAGAATAAAGGTGCTACCGAATACGAAAAATAAGAGCAATTATGGTAGGGTTGTGAGGTGCTCACAGCCTTGTGGTGTGATAAGCGACCTAACCTGAAAAATATATTTTATAGCGCTACTTCGCAGTGATATATTCAGGCCGACCATCCAGACAAACTTGACTCTGGAGCTACGCACAGAACAGCTACTAAACCAACGTCGAATGGAACTTGTCGAACGAAATCACCGAGAATCGCAGACTTACAGTAGTGTCATGACTTTATACAGCACGACGTGAGCGGGTATTTAATGATAACATGAAAATGATATTCTTTCACGAAAAGAAATATAATCCGCCATTGTAACTGCAAAGCTCTGCAAAGATCGGTCACAGCGTATTCCGGCCCGGATTTGCAGGAGCTACTTATCCGGTGAAGGAAGGCAACAGGCAATAACAAATGGCTTACCTGTCGGCAGTCGTCGCACTGAGTTCGAACCCTTAGGAATCGCTTCTGCACCAAGAAGCAGAGCAGAAATGTTAAGCACGCATCTTCCTTAGCAGCATCTACCCAACCACCATACACGACAAGAGCCATCCGAGAGGGACGCCGGCGACTCCGTGGATGCTGGCACAGCCGCGCTGTTGCCTGATGTTTGAGCGCTTGCGAACGAGTTTGAAAACTAATTCATCCATATGGGAACCAATCAGTAAGCACTAGCCACCGGATGTTGCCTTGAAGCTAAATTAGAAGTTTTGTGACGTCCGATCACGTGAAACGCATGGCGCCTCACGTTATCCCTCCTATTGGAACTCGCCAGTACCGGGCCCTTCGTTACGACATGGTCGTTATAGTGGGGTAGGTCGTGGGAAAATGCGCACGGACGCGCGTGAATATAGTCTAAAGATGTCGGCGTACGTTCTCTGCGCGCATTTCAGACATCACACGCACACCGGGAGAGCGCGCGTCGTGAAATCGTCAGAAAAACGTCGCATGCTGAGTTCGCCGTCGCGATTCCATGTACGTGCTCGTGCGTCTCAAGGGCTATTTCATGCTCGAAACCAATAATGACAAGCCATTCTCAAGGTAGACTGGCCCTCACCTGGTGTGGTGACCATGGTGGGAGCATCAAAGATGGTTTAGAACGTGGTTTTGACAGCCGGGTGTTATGGCCTGCCGAGGGCGTGGCCGAACCGGACCAGGTACCGCAGAGCTTAACTAGGTTCTTGTCCGGTAGATGGCTGAACCGACAAAGGACAACCGGGAGATGCGGCAGCGATGCGACAACTGGAGGGGACAGTGGTACGCACTGGATATGGAGGTGGAAGGTGCACCACCAATGGCTGGGGTTCGTAAAAAGCTGTTGTTCTTTCCACGAGCAGCATCTACAAGAACATGTCCCGGCAGCTTCTATTCCTTCTTCCAGCGCATTCGTGCACGAGAGCCACCACAATTCTCATAAAAATACCAATCATCATCATCATCAAAATTTTCATATTCTGTTTTAGTGCACTACTAGCATACGGTGCTGTCCCCTCGGGGGACAGCATCTTGGGGGGTAGCTCTGCCGGTCCCAGACAATGTGATCAGGCAAGCGTTCAAGGAAACATTCTAATTATACAACATGCAATTGGAGGGCGCAACAGGGCACAGCCCACAGTACATGCTTCGCATACTCTTAAGTCGATGCCACACCGGCTCTTCTTGAATGTCGCAAAGTCTATCTGATTGCATAAAACAGATTTTTGTCCTGCCCGACATATTCAAGGCCGGTTTCTGTTGACTAAGAAAAACGGCATGCCGCAGATGCTGTCTATTGGTAACCACTTTTTCACTCTGGTTGATGTTGAACAGAGAATCAACCTGGCTGCTACAAAAATAGCATATTCACACTTTCACTCACAACAATCCCAACAGTCCACAGCTCGACACAGACCTTTCCGCCTGCATAGTCAGGGAAAAGGGGCGAAGAGGCGCTAACTGGCAATTTCTCGCTTGAGGACTCTTGTTCCCTAGAGTAAACAGCTATATTTTGCGTGCTCAGCGCCGCCTCATTAATAATTGGGTGTTTACGTCGCGAGACAACTGAGATCATGAGCGACGCCACAGCGGTCGGTCTGTGGATTGCTTTTGCCCACCTGAGGGTTCTTTAACGTGCGATGAAAGCTCATCACACGGCATCCCGTATTTAACGTCCCTCGCGGAAGACGGCGTGCTTAAGCAACTTGTACCCTGCCACCAAGTTGCTGGCGTCCTCGGCCGGGTTCGAACCCGCGATCTCGGGATCAGAAGGCGAACCAGCGCCGCCTCATAACCCCGTCATACATCGCATAGAAAGCACTAAAGGCCGACCAAGGATTTTCGGCAGGGCTTGATATCTGGCACGTGCACACGCTGAAAGGACGTTTCGCTAATACGCACATCTTTTTGCGGAGTAACTAGCGTCCTCGGCCGGGTTGGAACAATTATGTACGAGGGGCGTTCAAGTCAAACCGGGACTTTTCATTTTTCGCAAAAGTAAAATGAACTTACAGGTGAGAAATTAGTTTTATTTTTCAACGTAATCTCCAGCTGCACTAATGCACTTGTTCCAGCGTTTCACGAGGGCTTGGATGTCAGCAGTGTAGAAATCCTTACCGGAGCGTAGCAGCCATGACCGGACCGCATTCTTGACCTCGACGTCGCAGCCGAAGTGGCAGCCCCCAAGGAACGCCTTCAGTGGACCAAAGAGATGGAAATGGCTGGGGGCGAGGTCTGGACTGTAAGGGGGATGTGGCAGCAACTCCCACCAAGTTCCTGTAAGGTGCCTGTGGTGAGATGTGCTGTATGCGGGCGTGCTTGTCCTGTAGGAGGACGACTCCTTTGGTGATGAGGCCCGGCTTTCCGAAACTGGAGGTGTTCATGGATGATAGTGTTCAACGTTCCCACAGAAAGGTCCATCTTTCGAGCCAGTTCGAGACATGTTATCCGTCGGTTCTTGAGGATCGGGTGCTCCACAAGTTGGATGTTCTCAGGAACTCTGACACAGAGGTCTGAGCCGTCCCGTCTGGGATCGTCCTGCACTGATATACGGCCGTCTCGAAACCGTTTGCACCACTCATACGCTTTGCTGCGGCTAAGTGTATCGTGGCCATACTGAGCCTGAAGTCTTCTGTGAATTTCAGATGATTTTACGCCTTCATTCACGAGAAACTTCAGGACAATTCGCTGTTCGATGTGCGCGCTCACCTCGTTGTCGGCAATCTTGTCCAGCACGTGTCTTCTGTTTTGCACAAACTTTGGACCACCATGTGGTGAACGCGGAGGCCTGTCGCGTATGAGAATGACGAAAAAGAAGTAGCGCGAGCCATTTGTACACTCAGGAGTCCCGGTTTGACTTGAACACCCCTCGTACTTCCACCTGTCATTTCTAGCGTTCATCCAGGGAGTGTCCTAGGACCATTTCCTTGTGTATATTACGGACCTTACTGATGGCTTAACAGCTAACGTTTGTATTTTGCTGACGACTGCGTCATAATAATCATGCATACAATAATAAAACAATCCTCTTGATAACAGCAACTTTGTGCCCCCTCATGTAGAAATGTTGCCATCGCTCATTTCCCCCCCCCCCCACACACACAACGGGGGCTAAAGTATATCGCATCTGCTCTGGATCCTAACCGAACACCGCACTAGCTTCTATAGTCTTAACATTGCTTGCATGTCAGTTGCACTCCTGTACGCTTCTGTTACCTTGGGTTCGCAGCAGTGCAATGTCATCAATAAACTGGAATATACATATACAGGATGGTACTGCCTGCCCTTCTTAGTAGCTGAGTCGGTAATATGCTGGCTTGCAGAGCTCAGGATCACGGGTTCAAATCTCGCCAAGGATGGTAGGAAAGCGGGGACGAAACCCCAGGTGGTCGAAATTATCCGCAGTCCCACGTGTACCCAGTCCGTTCGGCTTTACATGTGTTTAACTTTACATGTGACACCACGGCATCATTACTATCGTGCAACCAGATTCATTCTTTCCGATTATTCTTAATGCTGCAATAATAGGCATTTAGAACTGCTTCCTATAGGAATATCAGTGATTCGGAGGCTTCTGCGAAGGGACAGGATATGAACCTCGACTTTCCGATGTCTTGCTTTGCCACGCATCCGAACCTTGTACGCCACTTTGATGCGGTATACATTTACTCATTCATTTCTCTTTTGCATTCTAAAAGAAGCCACGTCCTCAGCCTGTACATGAATGAACCATGTACATGAAGCAAATACATCAGTATGCACATAAAGTAAATGAACGCGCGTTAGCGGTTTCGGGAAGCACCTTATCATATCTTGTGACTCTAACATGACATCTTGCTCGAGTGAACACAAGTTAGTGTTGTGGCATAGTGCTTGATTATTCCACCGATCCTGTCACACGCACTTTTGCGTGGCCTGTTCCTGAACAGCCACGTCGCGCTCGCAAAAGTAGATTTGGAGAGCTCATAGAGCCTATGCCGATTTTGAAAATTGCTCGCTGCTCCATCTGACACGTAAATCACTAGCTGCAAGAGGAACATTCTCGTGATGTCATTCTTCAATAGCTACGGAAGCTAACAGTGACTGTGCTGAATCGTGACACAAGACTTCGCTCACCACATCAAAGCTCTGCGTTTCCGTGCCAGCTGTTATCGCACATGTGAATATGGAAATCTGTTTTTCCTCAGTGGCACGCTTCTATTGCGCTAGGCAAGGCTACTGTGCAGTTTCCAGCGAACTCGAAGTGCATTATGTGCGTCTCCCATATGGCTCCGCTCTGAACCTGTCTAATGTAACTATGACAAATGCGACAACTCGCCTACTTCCCTAGCTCTGAGAAGAAATGCACCGCTGCAAGTTCAGCACTGAACACGCGTTTTGTGTTAAAAGCCCTCTGCATAACTTAAAAATAAATTCACAGGAACTTGCGGGAACGCTGGAAAAAGCAAATTTGAACTCTATATTTGTACAGTATCGTTATCACCGTGTACGCAGCTTGCAAGAGTGAGGTTTTACCTTCGCTGACCATTGAGTTTGACCTAGTCGTTGACATACGACTTTACGGCAACATAGGATATCATTCAGATGCTTTGTTGGAAATAACTAACCCCTAGGCATGAATTCTATCTTCAGCAGGACCTCAAAAGGTTGCCGACGAATAGCTCAGGTAAGGCTAAGTCCAGACAACCTCGCCCAAACAAAGGGAGCGTCGACACGAGGTCCGCCATCCCGCAGTACCGGCAGCCGGGCTCCGACACGTACCCACGCAGACTAGGGCCGCGTTTTAACGCGCTAATCGCCAATGTACGCCTTCTAAATCAGACCTTTTTTACGGAAGATGAGATGTCTAACATCGGGCCATATCCTGGCAAAATATACATGAAATAAAAAACGGCTTTATCGAGAAACGGACGCTCAAAATCCTTGCGTTTTCGAAATATACCTTAACATTTGCCTCTTTCAGCAGATACCTGTAGGAGATATGCCCACGATATATATATCAGATGAAAGAGCACTGAAGGCTGAGTGAACTGATACTAAATATGGTAATGAGGAACATCTACAGCCCGGGAAATCACGCGTCCAAGTTGGAACAAAACTGCGCGAGAGAGCATGTTCCCCATTTGTATTGGAGAGCGTTGCACCTGCGCGCCAAAATTTGCGCTCGGACTGCTGGCCTGTAGGCATACTGAAGCATGAAAAAATTCACTACAGTATCTTTTAAAACTCGTGAGATATACGTGTGCAAACACTCGAATTCGCGGCCGGATTTTTTTTTTTTTTGCGCGAAAACTATTCCGTATAAATTAATTTTACCGCTGTTGGTCATCATGTACGATGAGCTTCTAAATATAAAAAAAATAATGAGAATCCAGGAGGTCGAAGGGACCTCCCTGCCTGAACTGACGTGAAGCCGGCCTATAAGGAACAAATGTCTGCACCTGTTAAAAGCACCCTAGCTTCTTCAGGTGTACACAAGAAAACGAACCCCTCTATGCCATACTTGTGCACATGATATTGTCACACATAGCCCAAGAGTACACAGAAGGCCCGTACAGTGTTATAACTGCCAACGATTTGGCCATATTGCACGAAATTGCCGAGGTTCTACACGGTGTGGCATATGCGCCGGGCCTCACCAGAATTCAGACTGCAACAATAAAAGAGCTAAAATGTGCTAATTTCCTGCACTAACCCCTCGATCTGCACGAGGTGAACGAGGGTCGCTGAACACATTCTCGTCCATTTGGGCAGATTACACACACTTACGCCAGTTTGACAGAACCAGCAGGCACGAGGAGGCAGTTACCCTCATCAGCCCCTGAAGATGTACCTTCTCCGTGACTCTTCTCAGCGGTACTCGCTGCCCTTAAGGCAATATTCTCTGCTTTTCCTGGTGCGTCGCAAGTGCCCGAGGTCCATGCGCTTCTAGCACTGGAGGCATTATCTTTGCATCAGCATGACGATATTGTATAGAAAAGCCATGGCGATGCAGTGGAATCCTCGAAGCCTGCGTAACAAGCTCCTTGATTTTAAATTACTTCTACAACAGCACAAGATCCCTTTCATAGCTTTATGCGAACACAGCATGGATTCTACACATCGCGTTTACACAATCTATCGATCTCGTCAATCCTCTGAGAGCACAACAGCGCTATACGTTCGTAATGACCTCGTTGCTGCGCCCATAGGGCTAGTTTGTCTTCGCACCTGCAGGATTCGCCTTGGCCCCATGCTGTTAACGGTCGTCAGTATCTATATACGTCCTGCGGTACAGGTCCCGTGGGGTGACCCCGAACGCCCTGGAAGCCCCGGCACTCGTGCTAGGTGACTTCAATGCTCATTGAACAAGAGAGAAACTGAAGTTCTGAAGTTCCCTTTTTCGGTATGCACACCTATAAAATAGCCCCCAACTCGTCAGAGAACCCATATCAATGTTTTTTGTTGCCCAGAAAACAGTTGCATAATGATTCCATACATCTTGGTTAACTGGCGCAATAAAGTAGTCTGACTGTTCGTTTCTAGTACATGCCATAACGGACACTAAGCGCACCAGTTTAAAAAGAAAGCATATAGAAATATAAAAGACACAGAAACAAGTCTGAGAAACCCACTCCAAAAAAAAAAAAAAGGTAATAGAATTATCATCCGAAGGAAAAAACAGATACTATATATTGCTTATTGCGCGACCCTTCGTAAATTCAAGAGTCATGCTTGTCTGCGACACAAAACAAAGGGTGAGCTGCCCATGCTTCCTTCGATTACGCAAAGAAAAAATACTAAAAGCGAGGAATTGATTAAAGTATTAGCTCTGTATCACGGAAAAGTCTGTTTCTTACTGCTTTTGGTTTGAGACATTCCGGTAGGACTTTTGAAAGTCAAAAGCAGTGCCACAGAATCGCGCGTTCCTGTCCTTTCCACAAGAAATGCTCCATGTATCATACACAGTCATCCTCTTCGGAGCCAGATAATTTTACGCTGGACCACCCTTTATTTCAGAAAAATGTCAATCGGGTCCAACTATCGGCCCCAAAAAAACAAAACATGTGTTTATGGAGTCTGAACAGGTACATTAAACCAAGGAATATTTCTCGTCCTGCTATCTACCCACAGGGATGGGCACAGGACATACCTGAACGGACAGTCTGCGAGTGACATCCTCTGGACGTTCTGGGGATACACATCGAAGGACGAGGACACTGTGGGGACATCCTGAGGACTGCGTCCGTTCTTGGGGCTTGAGCCGGTACGCTTCCACCGCTTCCTTGGCGTGGTAATCGACTCGGACTCGCGCTGGGCTCGTCACATTAAACACCTTGAAACTAAAGTGCTGCGATGGCTCCCCGCAATCCAACATCTTTCTGGCTCAGGATGGGGCTGCGATCAGCGTTCTCTGCTCGCAGTTCACGCGGCGTTGGTGAGGGCAACTGTGCTTTACAGCCTTCCTATTCTGCATAGGATATCAACATAACTAAATACCCTTCGGTCCCTGTTTGCTCGAAGCCTTCGTCGCTGCCTCGGAGTTCCAAAAATGGCTGAAACACGGCAAGTGCTGGCTGAAGCTGGTGAACTCCCGGTTGAGGTTCTTCGTGAACGTGAAACGGCTCGGCACTTCCTACGTTTGCGTGCTCACATTCCCCGGTACACGCTTCTCAGGAAAATTCGATACCGCCCTGAAAGCGACTTCTATCGTGTAGCGCAGAGGACACGCCAGACTCTCACTGACTTCATAGCTAAGGACATTATACCGCCGGAAGCCCCCTGGTCTCTGCCGGTACCGCAGACTTTCGTAAGCCTTCCGAACCTTCTGGAAAGAAGAGATCAGGTCCCCCCTCAGGTCCTCCGAGCCCATTTTCATGCCAGTTTTCTACGTTTACGGCAGCATATACAGATGGTGCATCCGGAAACAAGTCCGCCTCAGAATTCGTCATACCATCCGAAGGCGAAGTTCAAGGACGACGCCTTTCACATCCAACCTCGTCCACAGCCGCGGAACTCTATGCCACCCTTTTCTTTCTGCAACGCATGGCTGATTTGACGCCGCGGGAATGGGCAGTCTTCACAGACTCCAAATCTGCACTCCAAGCTATTGAAATTCCGGCATACGAGGCCCATCCGCACCCCTAGTCACAGATGTGTTAATGGCTCACCACACTCTCTACGCCGCAAGCCACAGGGTAGTTCTCCAGTGGGTTCCAGCCCATTGTGGTGTCGTGGAGAACGAGCAGGCCGACAGCGCCGCAGAAGCAGCACTGTCGTATAGGCAACGGACCAGTATTAGTCTGCTGAGAGGAGACCGCCGTTCCATTCTGCGACGCCTCGCGACACCCCTGGCTTCCCGCCAATGGACAACCGACATTCTCCCCCCGCCTATGTTGAGCAGAGTTGATCCAACGCTCGCTTTCCGCATGCCACGAAGCACCTCTCGTCAGGATGGTGCATTATCCCACCGAATGCGACTCGATGTGGCCTTTACACCTCAATGGCGTTACCGCTTGAGACAAATTGATTCTTCCACCTGCTGCCACTGTGGTGCTCTTGACGATCTGGAGCACATTCTTCTTCATTGGCCCCACTACCAAACTTACCGAACCCTACTCTCTGAGTCTCTTAGTCTGTAGGACAGGACAACCAGAGACCAGAAGAGAAGAGTGTTTATTCTGGCAGGGTGCTGCCGGTGGACTGACGGCCAGAGAGCCGAGAAGCGCGGGCCGAAAAAAAGGAAAGGGAGCGCGCGATAGATGGCACGGCTGGATGTCGTCGTTGTCGTCACCACATGGCTCCCCCCCTTAGACCGGTGGGAGCTGGGATGTGCCGGAAGGCAACGAGGTTAGGTGACCAGCGGACACAGGACGGCTTGCAGTTCATGGAAGGCAGGGCTTGAGGGTCCGGTGGGGGAGCTGGAAACGGTACGGCAGAAACTGAGGCGACGGTGAGGTAGGCTGGCTTCAGCCTGTCGACTGCGATGACTTCATGGCGCCCCTTGATGTCAACAACGAAAGTCTTCTGGCTGCGCTGTACCACTTTGAAAGGACCATCGTAGCGGGGGTCGAGAGGTTTACGCACCGCGTCACGCCGCACGAACACATGGGAGGACGAAGACAGGTCCTGGCTGATGAAGACGTGGGAGCCAGGCGGTGTGCGGGGAAGAACGGGACGCAGCTTGCACATGGTGTCGCGGAGCGTCTGAGCAAACTGCTGGATGTCTGGGACACTGGTGGTAACCGATGAGGACGATGTGCGGAAGAATTCGCCAGGCAAGCGAAGGGTGGAGCCGTAAACCAGCTCTGCCGACGAGCACTGAAGGTCCGACCTTAGGGCTGCCGTACGCCGAGGAGGACGATCGGCAGGGCGTCTGTCCAACGGGTGGAGCCATGGGCCCGTAGCGAGGCTTTCAACTGCCGATGGAAACGTTCCACCATGCCGTTAGATGCCGGGTGGTACGCCGTCGTGCGGGTTCGTGTTATACCCAAAGTGGCTAAGAGGTCCTGGAAAAGGCGCGACTCAAACTGACGACCGCGGTCAGTAGTGATGGTCGTAGGCACGCCAAACCGCGATATCCATCCGGTAACGAAGGCTTGGGCGACGACAAATGCAGTGATCTGTGGGATGGGGAACGCCTCGGGCCAACGCGTATAGCGATCGACGCAAGTTAGCAAGTAGGTTGCTCCGTCAGATGGTGGAAGGGGGCCGACGAGATCGGGCCGAAAAAAAGGAAAGGGAGCGCGCGATAGATGGCACGGCTGGATGTCGTCGTTGTCGTCACCACAAGTCAGCTGGACTCTCGCCCCTTCTCCCTATCGAAATTGCTTGGTCCCTAGCCCAATCCAGCCCAGCAACGATCTGCGCTCAAAGCTCTTTCGACATTTCTGGACACCATCGGACTCCTATCGTTATTGTGAAGGGGCTCATTATTTTATTCCCCACATCCCCACCAGCGATGGGGTAGAGTATCGCCTCTGGCGATGAACCTCCCCACTCTGCATCTCAAAATAAAGTTGTTGTTGTTGTTTGTGCACATGATAGAGTAAACTGGAATCAAACTAAAAAAAAAAGAACTTGTGCATAATATACAAAGCCCGAATGGTAGGCTAGACAATGCTGGAAGGAGGAATCTAGGAGGACAGGAATCTAGACAATCAGGACAGAGGAAACGGATCTGCACAGCATTTGTCTGCTCTGAGGGGTTTCAGCCTGCGCTGAGGAAGTTATGTGTAAACATGAAAGCAGATAAGTGAAGAGAAAAGAGCGGAGATATGTGATCAACATATTACATAAACATTCTGTTAAAGTATGGTTTCTAGCATCGTGCTAAGCTAAATCTGGTTTTATCAACAGTGTGTCACCTGAGCTTAGTGACTAGGTTCGGTACCTTATCTTTTTTTTACTCATTCTCTCTCTCTCTCTCTTGTGAACCGTAAGCGGCTATGAGCTTCAGTGTCCTCTGTGTAATCGCAATCACGGAAACGCCATAAACACGAGCAGTTGATGGCACTGCACCGTGTTTCCATTCCTGCGGTCCCATTGCTTTGTGCCATCGAAAGCTCTCCGTCTCGTCACTGGGAAGCATATGACATTGGATGCCCCGCGAATATTGATGTGAATTAGGGCAACCAACCATCGGCGAAAGCCACAGGACGAGACTGCAATGGACTGCGGCCATTGTGCGAAACCAGGGGTCATTGAGATGTCTACTCTCGATGAACGCATACGCCGGACCATACGGCGCATGCTCCTGGCGAGAGCACGACACCTCACGATCACTTTCGGAACCCGGTCGTGGTTCCGAAATAGAACAATTCCCACATCGGCCCCTACTCCTGGAAACAAGGCTAACCGGAAGGCGCGCGTATGCTGTTTTTTTGTAAACTGATAAGTGAGGTTAGGTTGGTTAGACTAACAGACGGCGAAGCCATTGGTTAGGTCGGTGCGCCATGGCAGAAGCATTGCGGCAAGCGAAACAACTGTTGCTGCATCAGCTGCACTTCTAAGCCTCGTTCCCAGTGCTAAATCTGAGCGTGTCCAATGTGGGATAATGTTTTCCTTGGGATGAAAACGAGAAAAAATCATTTAATTGTCCCCCAGACTACACTAAAACACTACACTTACCACTACTAGTGTTTACTAGTATACACTAGTATTGCTTTCACGAGATGGCCGGCACCTGACGACATCGGTACACTCCCCTATAAACAGATCTTTCTATAGGCTACGGACCTGCATTGAATCTCATTGGGGTAGAACTATTTTAACATTGGAAAGAAATATATGTGAGTGCATCGGAGATTGGTACTGCAGCGAAATGTACGGGGTGGGTGAGGGAAGCATTGAGTAAATTAAGATTACCTTAACTTAGAGTAATATACCTCAGTAAGGTTGAACCATTTTTAACATTGGAAAGAATGCTCGACAGATGAGTCTGAAATTGGCCACTCAGTGATATGCGTGAGGTGGGTGATGAAATCATTGAGGAAATTAGGTGAAATTTGATTAGGAAAGCTTTAGAGTGTCTGTTCATAGAACATGAACTTACCATGCATTTGTGAAAGGTAGAAATATTTTTTAACATTGGAAGGAAACATCTGAAGGTGGTTCGAAAGTGTGACGCACCCTGGAAAGCACAAGTTGAGACTTGAAACAATTGAAAAATGACATTAAATGCGTTTCTACAATGCTCGAGAATGCTCAATTATAGGATATGCAGTTACTTTTAATATTCGAGACAAATATCGTCAAGTCCTTCATAAATGGGCCACTCAGCGAAATGGGTGATGGAAGGATTCAGCAAACGAGGAGAAATTGATTTCTGTATTGTCTCAGGCTGTTTGTTTACAGTATATCGACTTAAATTGAACACCCGTGGGGTAGAAATATTTTTAACATAAAAAAGGAAACATCGGCAAGTGCTTCGGAGATGGGCTGTTCAGCGAAATGTACGAGGCGGGTGATGAAATCATTGAGGAAATGATTCGAAATCGGTTCTTCGGTTCAGTAGGTCTATTTAAAGTATATTGACTAATACTACAACTCGGTGAGGCAGAAACAATTTTTTAAATCGGAAATAAACATCAGCAGGTGCTTCGGAGGTGTGACGCGCCCTGAAGAGCGTTAAGTTAGGACCATGAGGTTTTCCCTGGGTTTTCCGAAGACTTTCCAGACGAATATCGGCACAGTTCCCCCTGAAGTCGGCCCAGGACGCACACTAACCCCCCTGTCGCCCACTCCTTCCTGCTGTCCTCTCTCCATCTGTCCACGTCTGTACGCCGCTCATAGGCACACTTCCTTCGCGGCGCTAAAACGTAGGAAAGAAACATCGGCAAGTGCTTCGGTGATGACGTCTAGGCTCCATGTACAGGCGGGTGATGAAAGCATTGTGGAAGTTAGGTGAAATTGGCTTCTGGAAAACTTCAGGATGTCTATTTATTGGCTGTGGGAAAAAATTGAATGTCATTGGGATAGAAATATTTTTAACACTGGAAAGGAAATATCAGCAACATATTAGATATTCAGCAAAATGTACGAGATGGAGGTGGGTGGTGAAAGCATTGAGTACATCAGGTGAAATTGGCTTCTGGAAAACTTGGATGTCCACTTATTGAATATGAACCTAAAAAAATATGCAAATGAGGCAAATCATGCAAACCAAGCATCGGTTCGTAAACAAATCGCCACGGTAATACCGATAAAATAGGAATTTCCATTTTTTGCCTACATGCAGTCAATACTCTCTCCTACAATTTATCGAATTTGGGGGATAGTTTGTAGCGGGGCTAGTGAGGAAAAGCGAGGAATTTTTCTGAGGCTGTTCGACAGCACAAGCAATAGAGTGGTAGCGGCTTGTCGGTGCTAAGATCACCCACTACGGAATTCCCGGATAGACTAAAATCACTGCAACGTGGAAAATGCAGTGGACCAGTATGCTTACTGTAGCAAGAAAAAAATATCAGTGGCCTGTGCCAAAAAACGCCGCTGCAAGAGGTGGCCACGCTACTACGGTGACCTGAGAGGCATTTTCTTCCTGCTCTCCCGAACGGCGTGACCCTAAACTAACCTTTTTGCAAGTTCATCACGCCTAAAGATTTCCTGCCTTCTACGATTTGACACGCGTTCTTACGTGCCCTAACTCGTGCCGTACGTATCTGTATACTACTGTACTGCTGTATGCAACTGTGGTTTAAAATCTGCGCTATTTTCGTGACTTTCCAACTTTTGGGGGTAATCATGATTTTAACTGTTTACTCGTAACAGTTAAAAATGATAATTGCCCAGTACCAATAACAATGCTATGACACTTCCATGAACAAAGTAGACGAAAAAGGAAAACAATACCAAAAAAGGACAGAGCGTCTGAATACCAGTGCGACGATGATGATGCAATGAAAATCACTTGACACATGTTTGATGTCCTAGAGGGCAGCTGGGATTTTATTAGCACGCTCTGCAACTGGAACTGGACCGCATAACAGAAACTCTGCGCTCATCATTGCGCGTAGCATTTTCAAAAAAAAAAAGTGGATTGCAAGCTCACAGAACACTCACACGCAAAGACACACATTGAGAGACAGGAATAAACATTTGCTTCGGTCCATTTACTGGCACCTAGGCCAGGCTGACTACACTACACACTAAACTGACTACAGTCATTCAATCTGGACCGCACTCCTCACGGCGCATTGGTCGACTTGTGGGATACTTCCGAGATCGTTGGCGTTGGTGCTGCAGTCAAACCGTTCAGCATATTCAAATTGAATCATAGCCCAGCTCCTGTGAAGCCTTGTTTCCTTGCCGAGCAAACCTTAAAAAAAAACAGATAACCTGACCATAAAGCGACGTAAAGTGAAGTAAATGATAGCACGTAGTCGGCCAAAATCCATGATCACAAATGACATCCGTAACGAATAAATTAAGCGTGTCCGAGATGCGTTTGTGTTGGTGCTGCAGTCAAACCGTTCAGCATATTCAAACTGAATTATAGCCCAGCCCCCGGTAAAGCCTTGTTTCCTTGCCGAGCAAATCTCGAAAAAACAAATAAAAGATCAGATAACCTGACCATAAAGCGACGTAAAGTAGTCGGCCCAAATCCATGATCACAAATGACATCCGTAACGAAGAAATTAAGCGTGTCCGAGATGCGTTTGCGTTGGTGCTGCAGTCAAACCGTTCAGCATATTCAAGCTGAATTATAGCCCAGTTCCCGGTAAAGCCTTGTTTCCTTGCCGAGCAAATCTTGAAAAAAAGAGAGAAAAGAACAGATAGCCTGACCATAAAGCGACATAAGGTGAAGTAAATGATGGCACGTAGTCGGCCCAAATCCATGATCACAAATGACATCCGTAACGAAGAAAACAAGCGTGTCCGAGATGCGTTTGCGTTGGTGCTGCAGTCAAACTGTTCAGCATATTCAAGCTGAATTATAGCCCAATTCCCGGTAAAGCCTTGTTTCCTTGCCGAGCAAATCTTGAAAAAAAAGAGAAAAGAACAGATAACCTGACCATAAAGCGACGTAAGGTGAAGTAAATGATGGCACGTAGTCGGCCCAAATCCATGATCACAAATGACATCCGTAACGAAGAAAATAAGCGTGTCCGAGATGCGTTTGCGCTGGTGCTGTAGTCAAACCGCTCAGCATATTCAAACTGAATCATAGCCCAGCTCCCGGTGAAGCCTCGTTTCCTTGCCGAGCAAATCTTGAAAAAAGAAAAAAAAGAACAGATAACCTGACCATAAAGCGACGTAAAGTGAACTAAATGATGGCACGTAGTCGGCCCAAATCCATGATCACAAATGACATCCGTAACGAAGAAATTAAGCGTGTCCGAGATGCGTTTGCGTTGGTGCTGCAGTCAAACCGTTCAGCATATTCAAACTGAACTATAGCCCAGCCCCCGGTAAAGCCTTGTTTCCTTGCCGAGCACATCTTGAAAAAAAAAAAAGAAAAGAACAGATAACCTGACCATACAGCGACATAAAGTGAAGTAAATGATGGCACGTAGTCGGCCCAAATCCATGATCACAAATGACATCCGTAACGAAGAAATTAAGCGTGTCCGAGATGCGTTTGCGTTGGTGCTGCAGTCAAGCCGTTCAGCATATTCAAACTGAACTATAGCCCAGCTCCCGGTAAAGCCTTGTTTCCTTGCCGAGCAAATCTTGAAAAGAAAAGACCAGATAACCTGACCATAAAGCGACATAAAGTGAAGTAAGTGATGGCACGTAGTCGGCCCAAAATCCATGATCACAAATGACATCCGTAACGGAGAAAATAAGCGTGTCCGAGATGCGTTTGCGTTGGTGCTGCAGTCAAGCCGTTCAGCATATTCAAACTGAATTATAGCCCAGCTCCCGGTAAAGCCTTGTTTCCTTGCCGAGCAAATCTTGAAAAGAAAAGACCAGATAACCTGACCATAAAGCGACGTAAAGTGAAGTAAATGATGGCACGTAGTCGACCCAAATCCATGATCACAAATGACATCCGTAACGAAGAAATTAAGCGTGTCCGAGATGCGTTTGCGTTGGTGCTGCAGTCAAACCGTTCAGCATATTCAAAATGAACTATAGCCCAGTCCCCGGTAAAGCCTTGTTTCCTTGCCGAGCAAACCTTAAAAAAAGAAAAGAACAGATAACCTGACCATACAGCGACATAAAGTGAAGTAAATGATGGCACGTAGTCGGCCCAAATCCATGATCACAAATGACATCCGTAACGAAGAAATTAAGCGTGTCCGAGATGCGTTTGCGTTGGTGCTGCAGTCAAACCGTTCAGCATATTCAAACTGAACTATAGCCCAGTCCCCGGTAAAGCCTTGTTTCCTTGCCGAGCAAATCTTAAAAAAAAAGAAAAGAACAGATAACCTGACCATACAGCGACATAAAGTGAAGTAAATGATGGCACGTAGTCGGCCCAAATCCATGATCACAAATGACATCCGTAACGAAGAGATTAAGCGTGTCCGAGATGCGTTTGCGTTGGTGCTGCAGTCAAACCGTTCAGCATATTCAAACTGAACTATAGCCCAGCCCCCGGTAAAGCCTTGTTTCCTTGCCGAGCAAATCTTAAAAAAAAGAAAAGAACAGATAACCTGACCATACAGCGACATAAAGTGAAGTAAATGATGGCACGTAGTCGGCCCAAATCCATGATCACAAATGACATCCGTAACGAAGAAATTAAGCGTGTCCGAGATGCGTTTGCGTTGGTGCTGCAGTCAAACCGTTCAGCATATTCAAACTGAACTATAGCCCAGCCCCCGGTAAAGCCTTGTTTCCTTGCCGAGCAAATCTTAAAAAAAAGAAAAGAACAGATAACCTGACCATACAGCGACATAAAGTGAAGTAAATGATGGCACGTAGTCGGCCCAAATCCATGATCACAAATGACATCCGTAACGAAGAAATTAAGCGTGTCCGAGATGCGTTTGCGTTGGTGCTGCAGTCAAACCGTTCAGCATATTCAAACTGAACTATAGC